>NC_073377.1:2640756-2940756 GCF_028641065.1 Leucoraja erinaceus
ATCTGCACTCATAAAATGTTGCAAAGCTCACCAAGACACTCTTGGAGAAATTCAAAAATGTTTGAATTTTCTCCCGACCTTACCAAGTCACACGACTGCCTGCCGTCAGCGCCACGGAGGTCATCGGTGGTTGACGAATGCCGTACTGCTATCGCAGAAGGTTCCCACAATGTTAAACTCTTGTTAGGTCTTGCTTCAGGTCGCAACGTGAGATCGCCCTTTAATCAAGAGTCTATCTATCTCGGGAGAGTGTTGTAGAGCAGAGGGATATACGAGTGCAGGTGCATGGTTCATTTAAAGTGTTTTATTATCATCTGTAATGTATTATATTGTATATAATGTATTATGTTTTCCAATTGATTTAAATGTAATATCAAAGAGAGGGACTGAGGGGGGCTCTCTCGGGTGGGAGGAGATACAGATTTTCATTGTTCTGTTTGAGACAGATGATAATAAAACTCTTATCAGACTTTGTTGCCTGCAGCAGAACGATATGAGTTGTTCATATAGATACCACAAGAGGGCAGAATAACACAAGTAGATAATGTCTCCTGTTGTGGCAAAGTTAAAAACTCTCCCCTTTTAGGCTATTCGTACTAATGTCAATGAACTCCACACTGAAGCATGTCAGCTGCTCTAAGCAAGTGCTAAAGATTCACACGAGCTTTCTCCCACCCATCTTCATGGAATGGAAACCTTTCTGGAATATTAACCCAGAATCTCTGCCGTAGCACTCCTTGGCTGCGTGTTTCCCTGTAAATGTGTAGGAATTGAGTCACAGATGCAGGTATATCCCGATGATGCAGGAGTAACTCAGCGGGCCAGGAAGCATCTCTGGAGGAAAATGGGTGACGTTTCGGGCCGGATCCCTTCTTCAGGTGGGGGAGGGAGGGTCATAAGGTCATAAATGATAGGAGCAGAATTAGGGCATTCGGCCCATCAAGTCTACTCCGCCATTCAATCATAGCTGATATATCTCTCCCTCTCTTCTCCTGCCTTCTCCCCATAACCTCTAACACCCGTATTAATCAAGAGTCTATCTATCTCGGGAGAGTGTTGTAGAGCAGAAGGATAAACAAGTGCAGGTGCATGGTTCGTTTAAAGTGGCATCACAGGTAGATAGGGTGGACAAAAGGCTTTTGGCACATTGGCCCGCCCTCATCAGTCAGAATATCGAGTGTAGAAGTTGGGAGATCATGTTGCAGTTGTATAATAAATTGGTGAGGCCGCATTTAGAATATTATGTTTGTATCTGGGCACCATGTTATAGAAAATATGTTGCCAAGCTGGAAAGGGTGCAGAGTAGATTTATGAGGATGTTGCCAGGAATCGAAGGCATGAGCTCTAGGGAGAGGGTGAACAGGGTAGGGCACTAAGACATTGGACCCGGAGTCACTAGACGCACAGAGTCTCTTGCCCAGAGTAGCGGAATCGAGAACCAGACGCTTAGGTTTAAGGTGAGTGGGCAAAACTTCTACAGGAACCTGAGGGGTAACGTTTTCATACAAAGGGTGGTAAGTGTATGAAACAAGCTGCCGGCGGAGGTAGTTCAGGCAGGTACGATTTCAACACCTGAGAAACATTGAGATAGGAACATTGATGAAAAGTTTTAGAGGGATTTTGGTCAAATACAGGAAGGTGGGACCAGTGTAGATGGAACTTGGTGGTCTTTGTGGGCAAGTTGGGCGGAAAGGGCCTGTTTCCATGCTGTATAACTTTATGACTCTATGATGGTGCAGAGAAGGCCCACAATGAATTGGCTAGGTTGAGGGGGTGGATGGATACTTGGCAGATGTACAACATCTCACTACAATGCCATGGTGAGATCTTGGTGAGTGATGCGCACAGTTTTGATCTCTCTATCTGAGGAAAGATGCTCTTACTTTGGAGAGAGGACAACAAAAGTTACCCACACTGATTTCACAGAAGGCAGAACTTTTCGACTTTACTTTAGACTTTAGAGTTACATTTGACCCAGCGGGTCCACGCCGACCAGCGATCCCCATACACTAGTACTATCCTGCACGCTAGGGACAATTTACAATCTTTAGCCAAGCCAATTAATCTACAAACCTGTACGTCTTTGAAGGGTGAGAGGAAACTGGAGCACCCGGAGGAAACCCACGCAGTCACAGGGAGAACAGTGAAAACTCCGTACAGACAGGACCCTTGGTCAGGATCGAACCTGGGTCTCTGGCGATGTAAGGCAGCAATACCGCTGTGCCACCGTGCCATCCCCCATGAGAGGAGATCCCAGAGCAATCTATAGACCCCAACAGGATGTTTGTTGATAGACACAAAATGCTGACGAACTGAGGGGTCAGGCAGCATCTCTGGAGATATGGTATAGGCGATGTTTCTAGTCGAAACACTTCTTCAGACCCAAAACACCACCTATTCCTTTTCTCCGGAGATGCTGTCTGGCCCGCTGAGTTACTCCAGAGCTTTATATCTATCTTTGGTGTAAACCAGCATCTGCAGTTCCTTCCCAGATAAGGATATTTGTTGGTTAGTTACCTAGAAAAGGAGAATTCAATGTTGATATCATTGGGTGTAAGCTACCCAAGCGGAATATGAACTTTTGTATGTAGCCTTACTCTGACAATGGTGGAGGCGCTGGACAGAAAGGTCAGTGTGGGTATGGGAAGGAGAGTCTAAATGATTAGCGATTGGGAGATCCAGCAGGTCTTGGCGGACCAAGCACGTGCTCGGCAAAAACCGCCGCCTCATCTATGTTTGGTCTTGCCAATGTAAAGGAGGCCACAATGTGGAGCACAGAATGGATTAGCATGCTACTTGATGATTGGGATGTGTGCATTGATGGGATGACCAGCGTTTATTGCCCATCCTTAATAGGCATTGAGAAGAAGTGGTACAGTAGCGCAGCGGTAGAGTAGAGTTCGAGCCAGAGACCCGGGTTTGATCTTCAGACCATGAAGCGATTCGGAATCCAGACTTGCCTGGGACCGTGGCTGGCGTTTGCTGTTTCTAATCTAGAGTGGAGTTTGAGTGGCAAGGTAGCGCAGCTGGTAGAGCACCACAGCGCCAGAGACCCAGGTCCCATCCTGATCTCAGGTGTTATCTGTGCAGAGTTAGAGACATAGAAACAAAGAAAATAGGTGCAGGAATAGGACATTCGGTCCGTCGAGCCTGCACTGCCATTCAATATGATCATGGCTGATCAACCAAACTTAGTACCCCATTCCTGCTTCTCTCCATATCCCTTGATTCCGTTAGCCCTAAGAGATTGGATGATCTACCTGTGACCACGTGAGTTTTCTCCAGATGCGCCAGTTTCCTCCCACATTCTAAAGACTTGTAGATTCTGTAAATTCTCCCTCGTGTGTGGATAGAACTAGTTTAGAAATACATTTAATTTAAAGATACAGTGCGGAAACAGGCCCTTCTGCCCACCAGTTTGCAATGAACTGTGATACCAAAAATCATCGGGACTTCTCTTCCTTCAATCCGGGACATTGCGTGCAAACGTTGCTTGTCCAAGGCCAACAGCATTATAAAAGATCCCACACATCCGAGGACGTACACTCCATTGAGGATAAATGGGGATCCTGTGGATAGGGTGAACTGTTTTAAATATCTGGGAGTCCACATCTCTGAGGATATGAGGGCATCACACGCCTCAGCACTCGTGAGTAAGGCAAGGCAGCGCCTTTACCACCTCAGGCAATTGAGGAAATTCAGAGTGTCTCCGAGGATCCTCCAGTGCTTCTACGCAGCAGCGGTGGAAAGCATCTTGTCCGGGAACATTACCATCTGGTTTGGGAATTGCTCTGCCAAGGACAAGAAGGCTCTGCAGAGAGTAGTGCGTTCAGCCGAACGCACTATGGGAACTTCACTCACCCCCCTGCAGGAACTATACAACAGGAGGTGCAATTCCAGAGCAAACAAAATCATTTGAGATCCCTTCCATCCCTGCAACGGTCTGTTCCAGCTGCTACGGTCAGGCAAACGCTTCCGTTGCCATGCGGTGAGAACGGAGAGGTTGAGAAGGAGTTTCTTCCCAGAGGCAATTCGGACTGTAAACGCCTATCTCACCAGGGACTAACTCTACTGAACGTTTTTCCTTCCATTATTTATTATGAAAAAGAATATGTGTGTTATGATTGTGTTTAGAATTTGTTTGGTTGTTTTGTTGTTTGTCTTTTGCACTAAAGTCCGCGAGCATTGCCACTTTCATTTCACTGCACATCTCGTATGTGTATGTGACAAATAAACTCGACTTGACTTGACATCTCCATCATGGACTGTTCACTCTGCTGCCCTCTGGCAAAAGGTATCGCAGTATAAGGAGCAGAACGGCCAGGTTTTGCAACAGCTTCTTCCCCCGAGCCATCAGACTCTTGAATTCCATATAATGTGCCGCATCTATTTTATCTTTTTATCTATTTTATCTTTTTATCTATTTTATCCTTTTGTTATTTTATGTTGCACGGTGAGCCAGATGCAACAAAATTTCGTTCAGACTTGCATTTGTTGGTGTATTTTTGAATGACAATAAAGTCTTTGATTGATTGATTGATTAATTGATTGATTGATTGATTGATTGATTGATTGATTACCCACAGTCGCTCGTACTTCACGTCACTCACTCGACCTCCGTGCGGCCCCCGCTTCCGGTTTGGTCGCGCTCTCCGCATGCAGGCGCATGCTGGTGGGACCGGCCCTGTCCGGGGATCACTCGACCTCCGCACAGCCCCCGCTTCCGGTTTGGCCGCGCTTTCTGCAAGCAGGTCGCATGCTGGTGGGACCAGCCCTGTCCGGGGATCACTCGACCTCCGCACAGCCTCCGCTTCCGGTTTGGCTGCGCTTTCCACATGCAGGTCGCATGCTGGTGGGACAGGCCCTTTAGGCAGCAACTCTACCGCTGCACCATCATGCCTCCACAATGTGTATGGGTGATTGCTGGATGGCATGAACTCACTGGGCCGAATGGCCTATTTCCACCCTGTATCTCTAAACAAAAGTAAACTATAAAGAAGGGTTTCGACCCGAAACGTCACCCATTCCTTCTCTCCAGCGATGCTGCCGTCCCGCTGAGTTACTCCAGCATTTTGTGTCTATCTTAGGTTTAAATCAGCATCTGCAGTTCATTCTACACAAAGAAAATGGTGCTGATCCTCTCTCCCAAACAGCTACAGTTAAATTACAACTGCGTAACTTGCTAATATTTCTTTTTAAATTACTAGATACCATCAGGTTAAATATTGTGGTTGCTAGATACCCATTTAATTAAAGCAATTCAGTGCTAATTATATTTGCATTACTTCAATAATATTCTTAACTAAGGGCTACATCAGCCCCTGACGTATGCAGATGACAATGGAGTTCACTTCACATTCACCAGCTTTGTTTCACAGGCAACCACTTTGCATCAACTAATGTACCATGCGACCCACATGAGTGAGATCAAACAGACAGTGAGGAGTAAATACGCATAAATGCTGAAGTAACTGAGCGGGACAGGCACCATCTCTGGAGAGAAGGAATGGGTGACGTTTGAGTCTGAAGAAGGGTCCCAGCATTTTGTGTCTATCTTCGGTTTAAGCCAGCATCTGTCACCATGCCAACCAATGTGGTATTTGTTTATAACTATATATTTCCATAACCCTATTCATGCTTTCTAACCACGGTGGCGCAGCGGTAGAGTTGCTGCCGCACAGCGCCAGTGACCCGGGTTCGATCCTGACCGTTTCTGCACTGTGTCTCTAAACTAAACTAAGCTACATTTTTAGCTGTAAAGAACTGTGATTGGCTGTTCATTTTATAATGGGATCTTGCCGTGTAAAAATGTCGGGACATTGAGAAGGCTGCTTCAAAAGGGCACCCGAAGAAACAGTTAGACAAATACATGGATAGGACAGGTTTAGAGGGATATGGGCCAAATGTGGGCAGGTGGGACTAGTGTAGCTGGGACATGCTTGTCGGTGTGTGCAAGTTGGGCCGAAGGGCCTGTTTTCATGTTGTATGACTCTCGGACTCCAGAAATTTGCTTCCATGCTAGCTATTATGTCTCCAGGCGAGTGTGAAACATTTTGAGACGTGAAGTAAGGTGTTATAAGAATCCATGCCTCGTACAAGAACAATAAAAACGCCATTGTGTCAACCTGTTCTTCTTTATGTGTATAAATATCCTGCCAGCTGGCTTCTACATTACTGCTTTCAGTATGAAAATAAAAAATCCAGTGCACAATTTCCCAACTACCCAATTTGTGAACTTTATTGAAATTAAAAGCTTAAATGATCTATCAGAGGAATAACTACATTTGCTTACCCAAGCAAAGCAATGGTATTCATAGCGGTCAACTAAAAGTCATTTCTCTGAGAATAGGTATTCGCAATAACTTTAGAATTTATTTTTTTGTCAAATATGAGTAATTCTTGTTTCTCATGGTCATAGTCATAGTTAGAGTCATACAGCGTTGAACCAGGTCCTTTTTCCCCAATTTACCCATCACCGACCATCATGTCCCACCTACACAAGTCCCACTTGCCTGCATTTATCCCATATTCCTCTAAACATATCCTATCCATGTATGATGTCCTTCAGAGCAGCTTGTTCCATATAGCTACCATGCTTTATGTAAAAATGGTGCCCCCAGATTAAATCTTTCCCCCTCATCTTGTTCTGTTTGTTGATTCCCCGACTCTGGGTTAAAGACTCCCGAGTGGACTACTGCAACTCACTTCTCCTTGGCATCAGCTCCACCTACATCAACCGACTCCAACTGGTCCAGAACGCAGCCGCCCGACTCATCACCCACACCAAATCCTGGCATCACATCACTCCAGTCCTCAAACAACTTCACTGGCTTCCCATCTCCCACCGGATCACCTACAAAATCCTGGTCCTCACCTACAAAGCCCTCCACCATCTGGCCCCCCCATATCTCACTGACCTCCTCTCCCCCTACCAACCCTCACGGTCCCTCAGATCCACATCAGCCAGTCTCCTCTCCATCCACAAGTCCAACCTCCGCAGTTTTGGGGACAGAGCCTTCTCCAGGGCAGCTCCCAGGCTCTGGAACTCCCTCCCCCAACTGATCCGCAATTCCGTGTCCCTCACCATCTTCCAGTCCCGCCTCAAGACCCATCTCTTCACCTCTGCCTATCCTTAGCCCCACGTCCCCATCCCTTTTCATCTGTGCATTAATTGCCTCATATTATGTTTTGAATTGAATTATGTCTTTAATTTGTGTACTAGTCATGTCTCTACTATTTATTTCATTCCGCTTACATGTTTTTCCTTTACCTGCTAAATTTTTGTAAGGTGTCCTTGAGACTCTTGAAAGGCGCCCATAAATAAAATTTATTATTATTATTATTATTATTAAAGACTGTTCATTTATCTTGTCTATTCCTCACATAATCATATACACCTCTGTAGGATCACCCCACATCCTCCTGCGCTCCAAGGAATAGAGTCCCAGCCTGCTCAACCTCTCTCTATAGCTCAGGCCCTCGGGTCCTGGCAACATCCTTGTAAATCCTCCCTGCACCGTTTTCCCGCTTAACGTCATCATCTCGTTGGACTAAATGGAATTCTGTTTCAACCAAATTAAACAAAGTGTGACCAACTTGGCTAGATGTGTATCTAGTGTTGGGGGTACAAGTCTTCAGTGTGAACATTGGTATGTCCCATTCCTATTGATTCTACAATAATACAATAGGTGCAGGAGCAGGCAACCAGAGAACTGATAGAAGGGTCTCGACCTGAAACGTCACCCATTCCTTTGCTCCAGAGATGCTGCCTGTCCTGCTGAGTTATTCCAGCATTTTGTGTATACCTCAGAGCTGATAGAACCGTATAAATCTCTGAGAGTCACAGATAGGAAAGACATTCAGAACCTTTCTTCCAGGGTGGAAATGCAATGACTAGAGGGTTCATGACGGTGATGATGATACTTTATTGTCACTTGTGTGGCGGGGACTGCAGGTGCCGCCACACTTGTACCTAGGTGCTGTGAATGTCTTAGTTTTTGCGTACAAAGTGCATGAAAAGAATGCCACAAAGGATCCAACAGTTACAAAAAGTACACTTCCCTCCTTTGTTTGCCCCATTTCCCCCCCACACACACCCTCCATCGGGTCCCCCTTATTTCTGAGCGCCCCGAGAGTTTGTGGCCAGGGTGGGAGGGGTCAGAGATGATCTTGCCCGCTCGCTTCCTGGCCCTTGCAGTGTACAGTTCATCAATGGAGGGAAGGTTGCAGCCAATAATCTTCTCTGCTGATCGGACGATTCGCTGCAGCCTCCAGGTGTCGTGCTTGGTGGCTGAGCCAAACCAGACCATGATGGAGAAGGTGAGGACAGACTCTACGATGGCCGTGTAGAATTGGACCATCATTGCCTGTGGCAGATTGTGCTTCCTCAGCTGCCGCAGGAAGTACATCCTCTGTTGTGCCTTTTTGGCTGTTGAGTCGATGGTAGCCCCCCACTTAAGGTCCTTGGAGAAGATGGTTCCCAGGAACTTAAAAGACTCCACAGATGTGACTGTGGTGTTGTGGATGATGAGTGGGGATGAGGGGAGGGGGGGCTCTCCTAAAGTCTACAATCAGTTCCACTGTCATAAGAGCATTGAGCTCTAGGTTGTTGCAATGGTCCCAGGATGCCAGCTGTGACACTTCCCGTCTGTAGGCAGATTCCTCCCCATCCTGGATCAGTCCAATCAGGGTTGTGCCGTCCGCAAACTTGAGAAGCTTGACAGAGGTGTCTGTGGAGCTGCAGTCGTTGGTGTAGAGGGAGTAGAGGAGAGGAGAGAGTACGCAGCCTTGCGATGCTCCTATGCTGAGTGTTTGCGGGTCTGAGATGTGCTTTCCCAGCCTCACATGCTGCTTCCTGTCTGTCAGGAAGTTGGTGATCCACCGACAGAGGTGTTCAGGCACAGTCAACTCGGAAAGTTTGTAGTGTAGTAGCTCTGGTACAATGGTGTTGAATGCAGAGCTAAAATCAACAAACAGGATCCTCGCATAGGTCCCCTGGTGGTCTAGGTGCTGCAGGATGAAGTGCAGGCCCAGGTTGACTGCATCATCCACAGATCTATTGGCCTGATATGCAAACTGCAGAGGGTCCAGCAGGGAGTTTGTGATATTTTTCAGCTTAGCCAGCACAAGCCTTTCGAGTGTCTTCATGACTACAGAGGTCAGTGCAACAGGCCTGTAGTCATTAAGACAAGTAATCCTTGCCTTTTTGGGTACAAGGACAATAGTGGAGACTTTGAAGCAGGCAGGGACAGTACATGTTTGCAGAGACTGGTTAAAAATGTCTGTATAGACCGGTGCCAGCTGTTTGGCACACAGCTCAAGAGTACAGGGGGAAACATTGTCAGGTCCTGGAGATTTCCGGCTCTTTTGTCCTCTGAAAAGCCTCTCCACCTCCTCTGTTATAATAATTCTCTGCTTTAAAGAAGTTACTAAGACTTGAAACTGAGCATGTGTGACTGGCACCGCAGTCTACTTTAGTCAGATTCTGTACTTTTTTTGTCAAAGGACAGATGGCAATCGTAAAATAAAATAAGGTAGAAAGGGTCACAGAACATTTGCTTATCTGTAATGGGGTGAAATTGGGCTGTGTTTACTCTGCTGTCTTTCGGAGGCACATGATGTATTTTTGTTATAAGATCATTCAGAAGAAGGAAAAGTGCTAAAGTGCCTGCTACAGTAAACGACACATCAAAGGGAAATTCTGCATATAAGGAGGAGCAGATGAATCTTTGTTCTTTAAGCAATCTTCTAGAATGCTCCCAATGATCACTGCATTTGACGGTCTGAAAAAATCCCTCGAGGGTTGGAGCCTTGATGTCTTAAATAGTCCTGATTGTCTCGACCGATCTTTGTGTTTTCCTCAACATTTCTTGGTGATGGCCATCCCACCAACACCGGTCCCTCCCCTTAGTTCTCGGCCCCCTCTCCCAAACCAGGTCTCCCTTATTTCTCAGCCCCCCCTCCCCTAATGCCGGGTCCACCTTTGTTCTCCCCCCACCCCCAAATGCAGGGTCCCCGCTAGTTCCTCGTATGTGAATATACTTGGCCAATAAACACAATTAATTAATTCATGCATTAATCCATTCATTCTTGGTCCCCTCCCCCACATCGAGCCCCCTTAGTTCTCAGCGGGGTGGCCCATCCACCAGGACTCTGACATCAAGGCTCCAACCCCGAGGGGTTTTGATCGCCAACTTGACCCCGGCCAAACTCATAGGCACTCCGACCGCTGGGGCTTAGACCCCGCTCCTCGCCAGTTTCTCCATAGGTCGCGGTGCCCAGCAGGAGCCTTCCAGCCGCACGTGGCGCCCGTCATAGCAACGTGAGAGACAAAACATTTATAGCAGACAATAGGTGCAGAGTAGGCCATTCGAGCCAGCATCGCCATTCAATGTGGTCATGGTGTAACGGGTATAGCTTGGACCCAATAGCAGCACAGAATCAGGCAGGTATAATTGGTCATGAACTTTATTACGATACTGTAACACAGAGTAGTAACACAGGAATGGGTACACCGTACTCACACAGAGGCTCAGGATTGAGCGAGGGTTCCGAAGAGGGGCAGGCAGGAGACGTAGTCAGGGTAGCGGAAGGTCCGGTAACCAGGAGATCCAACACACGATGCAAACAAACCAGCGAGGGACAGACGAAAGGAGAGTCGAAGCCAGGCAGGAAGTCGAGGAGCCGTTGCAGGGATACACCAAACAGCCCAGGAGAGAGGCAGACAGAAACCAGGAGGTACGGGACGAAGGCCGTGGTCGGGGACAGAAGGCTGAGGTGATATCCGAGGATATCCCAGGACGGAATGGTCAGGGGCGGACAGGCAGGTTCAAATCCATGTAGGCAGTCGGGAAATCGCTGGAGAGTCTTGTATGAATGCTGAGAACAATCTGGCACTGTGTGAACGGTGAGGAGAGTCTATATACCGGGTTAATAGGTGATCAGAGGCAACTGAGTGCAACAGGTGAGGAGAGTTGGGCTGATGAGAGGGGAGTGGCAGGCAGGCAGGCAGGCAGGTGAGGAGAAGGAGGGACCGGTGGAAAAGTACCGGGAGGTGAAGTGGATGAGAATGAGGAGAGGGCAGACTGTGACACATGGCTGATCATCCACAAGCAGTACCCCGTTCCTGCCTTCTCCCCATATCCCCTGACTCCACTATCTTTAAAAGCTCTATCTAGCTCTCTCTTGAAAGCATCAAGAGAACCGGCCTACACCGCCCTCTGAGGCAGAGAATTCCACAGACTCACCACTCTCTGTGTGAACTCTCAGGTGATGTTTATTCACACAGAAGGTGATGGGTGCCTGGGACATGCTGCCTGGGGTGGTTTAGGCAGCAGATACGATTGTGGCATTTAAAAGGCTTTTAGATAGGTACATGGATATGCAGAGAATGGAGGGATGTGAATCTTGCGCAGGTGGAGGAGATTAGTAATACAGCACAGAAACAGGCCCTTCGGCCCGTCTTATTCATGCGTACCAAGATGCCCCAGTCCCATTTGCCTGCATTTGCCCTTGTTCCTCTCAACCCTTTCTATCTATCTTCATTTCCAAGTGTCTAGTAAATGCTGCCACCCAGGTTAGATTAACCTGGCGTCATGTTTGGCAAACATTGTGGGCTGAAGGGCCTGTTCCTGTGTTGTACTATTCCACGTTCACCATGGAGTGGGAGTAAGGTTTAAGGTCGGCTTCTGCGATCGTGTGATGATGGGCATGGACTCCATCGACACATCATGGTGTGACAGTAAGATTGCCAGCATAATCAAGGACCAGTCTCACCCCCGGTCACTCCCTCCTCTCCCTTCTTCCCGGGCAGGAAGTACGGAGGTTTGAAAACGCACAGCTCCAGATTCGGAGACAGTTTCTTCCCAGCTGTTATCAGGCAAATGAATGGTCCTCTCGTCAGCTAGAGTACAGTCCTGATCTCCCATCTACCTCATTGGAGATATTTGAATTTGAACCAGACTTAATTGGATTTCAATTTGATTGAAGTGAATGCTATTTCCTTTATCTGTGCACTGTGGAGAGCTTGATTGTATTTGTGTGTAGTCTTTTCTTCGACTGGATAGCTCACAAACAAAAGCTTTTCAGATGCTTTCACTGTGCACTGAGAATTGCAGAGAATAGAGCTGATCACAGCACCACCACTGCATTATGTTCATAAGTTCCTATTTACAGGAGCAGAATTAGGCCGTTCAGCCCATCAAGTCTACTCTGCCATTCAATCATGGCTGATCTAGCTTTTCCTCTCAACCCCATTCTCCTGCCTTCTCCCCATAACCGCTGACACCCGTACTAATCAAGAATCTATCTCTGCCTTAAAAATATCCATTGACTTGGCCTCCACAGCCATCTGTTGCAATGAATTCTACAAATTCACCACCCTCTGACTAAAGAAATTTTGCCTCACCTTCTTTCTAAATGTGCGCCTGAGGCAATGACCTGTGGTTCCAGACTCCCCCACTAGGAGTAACATCCCCTCCACATCAACTCTATACAAGCAAAGGGTATTTTTAAGGCACAGATGGACAGATTTAAGGATAAAGGGGAAATCTTTTGGAACTGAGATGAGAAGAACATTTTTTACACACAGAATGTAGTTGAGGCCAGTTCATTGGCTATATTTAAGAGGGAATTAGATGCGGCCCTTGTGGCTAAAGGGATCAGGGGGTATGGAGAGAAGGCTGGTGCAGGATACTCAGTTGGATGGTCAGCCATGATCATATTGAATGGCGGTGCAGGCTCGAAGGGCCGAATGACCTACTCCTGCACCTATTTTCTATGTTTCTATGTTTCTATGATTGAATGGTGGAGTAGACTTGATGGGTCAAATTCTGCTCTTATGACTTATGGACGTGTATGACTTATGTAATTGAAAGGTGGAGACTGGGTAATCAAAGCTAAGAACTAAATGTTCCTGGTGCATAAATATACATAGGAAGGACAGGCAAAACAGAAATGGAGATAGAATAAAGTTATGATTCAGGAATGGGATCGGTACAACAGTATAAATTATCTTTGCTCAGCAGATCACGATACACAATTAGATTGACCCTTTGAGTGGAACTAAGAAACGCCAAAGAGTAGGAAACATCTGTAGGACTTTATAAGTTACCAAAGTCACAGTGGCACAGCTGGTAGTGCTGCTGCCTCACAGCACGAGACCCAGGTTCGATCCTGACTTCGGGTGCTGTCTGTGTGGAATTTACACATTCTCCCGGTGACCAGTTCAGTTCCGTTTAGTGTCGCGTGTACAGTGAAAAGCTTTTGTTGCGTGCCGACCAGTCAGCGGAAAGACAATACAATCGAGCCAGATACATGATAAGGGAATAACATTTAGTGCAGGATATGTGGGTTTCTTCCAGACGCTCCAGTTTATTCCAACATTCTAAAGACGTGCGGGTTTGTAGGTCAATTGGCCTTTGTAAAGTTGCCTGAGTGTGTAGGGAGTGGATAAGAGAAGGTGAAAACATAGAACGAGTGTGACATGGGTGATCCATGGTCGGCATGGACTCGATGGGCCGTAGGGCCCGTTTCTGTGCATTATCTCTATTTTTAAACTAAATAGCAATGACAATATTGAACATGGCTTAAATCAAGCCAATGGAGATGTGTGTAACAACTCTAATATTATAATCATAGGGATTGTAATTCAGGTCTCGACTGGACAGGGCAAATTAGTGGTGATAAGGTTGAGAACAAATTCACATATTTAAGATCAATGCATTGAGGCTATTTTGGATTTTGTGCATGGTGCAATTAAAGAGAATTAATTGATAATCTTGCAAAGGGGCACTTAGGGAAGCATAACTATGATAAGGTAGTTTTACTCTGACTTTCAAAGTAATGTAGATTGATCCTAGTCGAGGTAATTAACTTTATCAACGGAAACAATGACGGCATGAAGAGACAGCTAGATGTGGTTGATTGAGAAAATAGATTGAAAGATATTACAGCGTTTAGTTTGGAGATATGGTGCGGAATCGAGTCAGCAACGACCAGCGATCCCCACACAATAACACTACGCTACACACACTGGGGACAATTTTACATTTATACCAAGCCGATGAGCCTACAAACCTCTGCATCTTTGGAGTGTGGGAGGAAACCAAGGAACTTGGAAAAAATCCATGCGGTCACAGGGAGAATGTACAAACTCCGTACAGGCAGCACCCGTAGTCAGGATCGAACCCAGGCCTCAGGCGCCATAAGGCAGCAACTCTACCGCTGCGCCATCATGCTGCCCCACTCCACGCCCAATGGTTTCTTTACATTTTCTATGAGTACAACATCAAAATATTCAACAGATTTATCAAACAAGATATTCCTGTAATGAATCAATGACACTATATTTAATAAGAAACCAATTAGTGTGTCTCAAGATAGTAGAAATGGAGATTATATTCAAAAGTTAAAAGTTAGGTAGTTTACAAAATAGTCACAGTGGCGAAGCAATTCATTTAGACTGTCAAATCAAAACCACCTTTATGCTACTCAGCTTGCTTGTCATGTTTTCCAGCCCACTCGCTGTATTTTAAACCCTACAATTCAACAAGCTTCCACTACTACTCCCATTCTCTGCCACAGAAGGCAGTGGAGGCCAATTCACTGGATGTTTTCAAAGAGTTAGATTTAGCTCTTAGGGCTAACAGAATCAAGGGATATGGGGAAAGAGCAGGAACGAGGTAGTGATTTAGATGATCAGCCATGATCATATTGAATGGCAGTGCTGGCTCAAAGGGCTGAATGGTCTACTCCTGTACCCATTTTCTATGTTTCTATGTCTAGGCTTCCACTGCTACCCCTTGCTAGTTTGGTTTGGGAACAGCTCCATCCAAGACCGCAAGTAATTGCAGAGTATTGTGGACACAGCCCAGATCATCACACAAACCAACCTCCCTTGCATTGGCTCCATCCTCGGCAAGGCCAGCAACATAATCAAGGACAACCTTGGCCACTCCCTCTTTCCCCCTCTTCCATTGGGCAAAAGGTATACAAGTGTGAAGATGTACACCACCAGATTCAGGAACTGTTTCTTCCCAGCTGTTATCAGGCAACTGAATCATCCTACCACAACCAGAGAGCAGTGCGGAACTCCCATCTACCTCTTTGGTGACCCTTGGACTATCCTTGATCGGACTTTGTTGATTTACCTTGCACTAAATGTTATTCCCATATCATGTGTCTATACACATTAAATGGCTCGATTGTAATCATGTATTGTCATTCCGCTGACTGGATAGCACACAACAAAAGCTTTCCACTGCGCACACGTAACAATAAACTAAACTGAGTACTGAGTGGTACAGTATTGAGTAATATATACTGCCAAAGACAGTGGTTTTCTCTTCCTTGGTTCTTGGCATTGTAAATGAGACCATTTTCTCACTATCTGCTGAGTTCAGTTTAGGGATACAGCGTGGAAACAGGTCCTTTGGCCCACTAAATCCATGCCGATCAGTGATTCCTGTGCACTAATCACTGGGGACAATTTACAATTATACCAAGCCAATTAACATTCAAACCTGTATGTCTTTGGAGTGTGGGAGGAAACTGGAAATCTTTGCTATTGAGGCCTTGCAGAGTAACATAGAAACATAGAAATTAGGTTCACGAGGTTAATCCCCAGGATGGTGGGACTGTCATATGAGGAAAGACTGGGCTAGTATTCACTGGAATTTAGAAGGATGAGGGGATATCTAGAAACGTATAAAATGATGAAAGGACTGGACAAGCTAGATGCAGGAAAAATGTTTCCAATGTTGGGGGAGACCAGAACCATGGGCCACAGTCCAAGAATAAAGGGGAGGCATTTAAAAATGAGATGAGAAAAACAATTTCACCCAGAGGTGTGAATTTGTGGAATTCTCTGCCATAGGAGGCAGTGGAGGCCAATTCACTGGATGAATTTATAAGAGAGTTAGATAGAGCTCTAGTGGCTAGCGGAATCAAGGGATACGGGGAGAAGGCAGGCACGGGTTATTGATTGTGGATGATCAGCCATGATCACAATGAATGGCGGTGCAGGCTCGAAGGGCCAAATGGCCTCCTCCTGCACCTATTTTCTATGTACCTCGGAGAAAACCCACGCAGGTCACGGGGAGAATGTGCAGACTCCTATCTGCTCTGCCAAGATCCTTCATAGTTTGAAACCCAGTCATCAGATCTTCTTGTAACCTCCACTACTTCGAGGCAATCCCAGCGTCTTCTCCAGTTGTTTCACATTACTGCGTTCCTTCATCCATGTCCGTTCTTCTATAAAATCTCTATAGTATCCACCTCACTTTGAAAGATTAGTATCCAGAAACGGATGCAATCCATTTGTCATGGAGTTGCACAACACGAGAACAGGCCTTTCAGCCCACCATATCGAGAAATAGTGAGAACAGGTCATAAGTTCTAAGAGTAGAATTAGTCTATTCGGTCCATCAAGACCACTCTGCCATTCAATCATGGCTAATCTATCTCTCCCTCCTAACCCCATTCTCTGCCTTCTCCACAGAACTCCTAACACCTTTACTAATCAAGAATCTGTCAATAACCATATAACCATATAACAATTACAGCACGGAAACAGGCCATCTCGGCCCTACAAGTCCATTCCGAACAATTTTTTTTTTCCCCTTAGTCCCACCTGCCTGCACTCATACCATAACCCTCCATTCCCTTCTCATCCATATGTCTATCCAATTTATTTTTAAATTATACCAATGAAGCTGCCTCCACCACTTCCACTGGGAGCTCATTCCACACCGCCACCACTCTCTGCATAAAGAAGTTCCCCCTCATATTACCCCTAAACTTCTGTCCCTTAATTCTGAAGTCATGTCCTCTTGTTTGAATCTTCCCTATTCTCAAAGGGAAAAGCTTGTCCACATTAACTCTGTCTATCCCTCTCATCATTTTAAAGACCTCTATCAGGTCCCCCCTTAACTTCTGCGCCCAGAGAATAAAGACCTAACTTATTCAACCTATCTCTGTAACTTAGTTGTTGAAACCCAGGCAACATTCTAGTAAATCTCCTCTGTACTCTCTCTATTTTGTTGACATCCTTCCTATAATTGGGCGACCAAAATTGTACACCATACTCCAGATTTGGTCTCACCAATGCCTTGTACAATTTTAACATTACATCCCAGCTTCTATACTCAATCTCCCAGCCTTTCAAAAGATGGGGCAACACAGTGGGGCAGCGGTAGAGTTGTTGCCTTACAGCGCCAGAGGCCAGGGTTTGATCCTGATTATGGATGCTGTTAATAGAAGTTTGCACCTTTTCCATGTGATCGCATGGGTTGTCTCAAGAGATTGTTGGTTTCCCTCCACACTCCAAAGACGTACAGGTTGGTAGGTTAATTGGCTTGATATGAATATAAAATTGTCCCTAGTGTGTGAAGGATAATGTTAATGTGCATTGATCGCTGGTCAGTGCGGATTTGTGGACCGAAGGGCCAGTTTCTGCGCTGGATCTCTAAATCTCATCTCCTTCCTAAAAGAATGTCCTTTTATTCTGAGGCTATGGTCTCTGGTCCTGGACGTTACGACTAGTGGAAACATCCTTTCCCCATTCACTAGCCAGGCCTCTCGCTGTTCAGTAAGTTTCAATGAGGTCCTCCCTCATCCTTCTAAACTCATTGCTTAAGAAGCACCTGCAGATGCTGGAAAATCGAAGGTAGACAAAAATGCTGGAGAAACTCAGCGGGTGCAGCAGCGTCTATGGAGCGAAGGAAATGGGCAACGTTTCGGGCCGAAACCAAGAAGGGTTTCGGCCCGAATCGTTGCCTATTTCCTTCCCTCTATAGATGCTGCTGCACCCGCTGAGTTTCTCCAGCATTTTTGTCTACCTTCTAAACTCATTGATGGTCGCCATGGACTGAGTGGGCCTAAAGGCCTGTTTCCATGCTGTATCCCTAAAATGATGTCACCACCTCTTCTTCTTGCGTTTGAGGCAGCAGAGGTTATGTAACGCCCTCCAGGCGCTGTAGCCGGTTCAATGTGCTGTTGTCGAGGGCCGTGAGGTCTACCCCTCCACCAGGGGGGCGGAGGACAGCGCAGTCGAAAATGACGGCGTGCTGCTCTGTTTGCTGGTCTGCTCCACACATGCAGGCAGCTGATGAACGCAGCCCCCAGCGGTGCATGTTGGCGTTGAACTGGCCGACCCCTGTACGGAGCCGGTTCAGGGCGACCCACTCTTTGCGGGGCAGGTCCGAGCCGGGTGGGGCTGTGGTGTTTGGTACAACAGTGAATTGCGGAGGTCGCAAAGTCTGTTCCCACTCAAACTCCTTTGCTTCACGGACACAGCCTATCCAAACTCTGATAACTCAAAACCTCCAGTCCAGGTAACATCCTTGTGAACATTTTCTGCATTCTATTTACTTAATCGTATCTTTCCAGTAGTTTGGCGATCAGAACTGCATTCAATCAATCACCTGTTCACACTTGTTCTATGTCTCTCATCCACTGTTACACACTAGGGGCAAATTAAAGAGGACAATTAACCTACAACCCCACACGTCTTTGGGATGTGGGAGGAAATCAGAGCACCCAGAGGAGACCCAAGTGAGGCCTAACCTAACCAAAGTTTTGTCCAACTGTAACATGACAGCCCAACGTTTGCACTCAAGGCCTTAGCCAATGAAGGTAAGCATGCCATATGCCTGCTTCACAACCCTGCACTCCACATTCAAGGAACCATGTACCTGCAACCCTTAGTATCTCTGTTCAAATAACCTCCCCAGGGCCCTGCATCCACTGTGTTTATCCAGCCCAAGTTTGACTTCAAAATGGATCATTTTGTGCTTGTCTGAGTTAAATTCCATCTTCCATTCTTTTGCTTTCTTTCTCATTTGAACTAGATCCTTTTGCAACCTTAGACAACCTTCCTCACTGTCAGTTAAGCCTGGCAACTGATGTAGAATCTTCTCTCTCGGAGGGAGGTTAATGAACCCAAAGCACCATTTTGAAAGAATAATAGATTTATTCACAGCATCTTGGTTGTTAGTCATCCTCCAGTCAAGATGTGCAGCACACTTGCCTTCATGATTTGAGGCACCGACTATAAAAGTTCAATAAAAGTCATGTTCTAACTGTTCAACAATTTGCTTCGGTCACATTTGGTCCATTGTGTGCGATGCACTAAACGAAGGATACGGAGGCTTTGAAGAGGATGTAAAAAGGTTCATCATGTTGAGTGAGGCCGAACGCTGAAGGTGCGGGGTGAGCAGAGTGCGAGCTGTGTCTGCAGTGACCACCCCTCCCAACACCACACCCCCCCTTCCTCGCCCCCACAACCCCCACTCCCCCCCCACACACACCCCTCCCCCCCATCCCCCTTCCCCCACACAGCCCCCTCTCCCACACACCTCCCCTCTCCCACACCCCCTCCCCAATCCCGTCCCCCACACCCCATCCACCACTCACCTCCATCTCCCACACACCCCTCCCCACACACCCCCCTTCTCCCACACCCAGCTCACCCACACACCCCCTCCCCCCGCACCCCCTCCTCCCCCACACCCCATCCACACCACCCCCCCCCTCCCATACCACCCCCCCCCCCGACACCCACAAATGCTAACGTTTTTGTATTTTCAAATTAAAGGAAACTTTTGCATTTTCAAACCAAAGGCAACTTTTGCATTTTCAAACCACATTTTCAAACCACATTAAAGGCACTCACAGGTCGGTAAAACCACTCACAGTTTAGTAAACATGTGCTCAGTTATGCACAGCTCAGACTGAGAGTCATGACCTGTCTCTCCCCCCACCTTGCAGAGACCTGAGGCACCTCCACACTTCCGGGTTTTTCGTACCTCCCCCTCCCGACGGAAGGGGCGTGGCCTTCAAGGCATGATTGACAGGAGAGAGAATCTCAACATTTATTAAACATTAATAAGTCTTTTATTTTTCATCGATGGGAAAAATCCTCTTGTCCTGTGCAACGAAGGAGGACTCTGAGTAAGATGACCAAAAATCACAGCCGTAAATGGTGGCTTTTTTTCTAAAATCAATATGCAGCGAAAACAGGAAGTGGTCAAAATCAAAGTTTTAATTATATCCATATTACTAAAGGTCTGATCTTGACCGCTTTTGGTTCGCTGTGGTGTGATTTCCGAGAGAGCACCGCCACCTACAGCCGTCATTTTTGGCCACCTCGCTCAGAGCCACCCTCCGCCTTCCAGGACCAGAGGATTTTTCCCATCGATGAACAATCAGAGAGATATTAATGTTTAAAAGAAATTCCCCATTCTCTCTGCCTCCCCCGCTGGCGGCACGGGGGGTGGAACTATAAAACCCTGATGTGTAGTCCCTCACTCAGTCTCTGCCAGACCCAGGAAGCGAGAGGGTCACGGCTCTCTGAGCGGCGAATAACACTGAACGCACATCTACTCCACGGTGAGTCCCCTCGATGCGGCTGTGAGGAGGCTGCTGCCTAATTGTTTGCCCCACCTTTTTAACAAGTTTGTGTTCACAAAATGAATTTTGGTTGCGGGTGTCGGGTGGCTGCAGCCAAATTGTTTGCCTTGGCTTGGCTTTTAAAATTGTTGCAACAGTTGGCTGCCAGCCCAAGAATCATTCGGCCCACCATATCTATACTAGCCCTCTGGAAACCAGTACCTTCAGCGTGCAACACCCATACTAGCGCAACAGAAAGCCCCCCCCCCCACTGGCGTGCAATGTTGGAATTGGTGGAGAGGTGGAATATTGCGTTGGTGACCGGCCCTCCCGTGTGATGCTGGGATCCAACAGGTCCCATTTACTCTAGTATAACTCTCTCTCTCTATCTCTCTCTCTCTCTCTCTCTATATATATATATATATATATATATATATATATATATATATATATATATATATATATATATATAAATACATATATATATACACATATATATATATACATATATATACATATATATTGGTGGTCAGTGAGGGATGGGGGGGCTTTCTGGAGCGCTGGTGTGGGTGTTGTGGGCTGAAGGGACTGGTTTCCAGAGGGCTTGTATGGATATTGTGGGCCGAATGGATTCTTGGGCTGGCTGCTCAGTCACTCAAGCCTGTTGTGCTGGCAGATCACGCATTCACGGCTGGTGGGCTGGCAGTTGACTCACGGCTATTCCTTGAAATTCCATTTCATGAAGGAAGGCCACCAAATTCAAGTGCAGTTTCTTAACACTTCAAGCAGGGTGCAAGGCCACCAAATTCAAGTGCAGTTTCATACCATTTCAAGCAGGGTGCAAGGCCACCAAATTCAAGTGCAGTTTCATACCATTTCAAGCAGTGTGCAAGGCCACTAAAGACAGCGAGCCGTGACCTCTCCCTCCTCCATCATACAGAGACTGAGCCATGCCCTCACTACTGGGTTTTATAGTCCCTCCCACCAGAAGGGACGTGGCCTTCATGGCGTGATTGACAGGAGAGAGAATCTCAACATTTTTTAAATACTAATAACTGTTATATTTTTCATCGATGGGAAAAGTCCTCGGCCCCAGTTGAGCGTAGGGGGACTCTGAGTAAGATGGCCAAAAACCGCAGCCGTATGTGGTATTGATTTGTCTAAAATCAATATAAAGCGCAAACAGGAAGTGGTAAGATTAGACTTTTAATTATATAGTAGGCAAGGCAGCGTTAATTAGGCAACGCAACTTTAATTAGGCAACGCAACTTTAAATAGGCAACGCAGCTTTAGCATTTCCAAACCAAAGGCAGCACAGCTTTAGCATTTCTAAACCAAAGGCAACACAGCTTTAGCATTTCCAAACCAAAGGCAGCTTTACCATTTCCAAACTATATTTTCAAACCACAATAAGGGCACTGACAGGTCAGTAAAACCACTCACAGTTTAGTAGACATGTGTTCAGTGTTATTCACAGCTCAGACTGAGAGACATGACCCTCTCGCTCCCCCATCTTGTAGAGACTGACTGAGGCACTCACACTTCCGGGTTTTATAGTCCCTCCAGAAGGGGCGTGGCCTTCAGGGGAGAGAATCTCAACATTTTTATAAACACTAATAATCTTTTATTTTTCATCAATGGGAAAAATCCTCATCCTTTGCAGCTGAGGGGGACTCGGAGTAAGATGGCCAAAAATTGCAGCGTTTTTTGTAAAATCAATATACAGAACAGGAAGTGGTCAAGATCAGACCTTTAGTAAAATATATAAAAATAAAACATATTAGAGATGTATGTATGTGTGCCTATAACACGTATATACTTCGGCCTGAAACATTCTCCTATGTGGTCTTCTGTTTTTCTTCAGTTGTGGTGGGGGGCTGAAATTGTTCTAAGAGTTTGGATAACAGGCTCCTGGAGATCTTGTAGACACACAATAACACCAGAACCACAACTGCCAACACAAAGCCACAGACGTCCAGTAGATAAAGCTCATAGGTGGGCATTTGGTAAGAATGAGGTTTTAAGTGGTCCCCACTTCCGACCTTCAGTATTGAGTCGATCCATCTGTTGGTGAGTTCGGCTGCAGAGAATGGTTGGTACCTTAGCTGCTTACTCGTCCTGAGGGCATTCTGCTTGAAGCTGAAAAGATAGAGCAACATTCACATAGTGCCTCTCGTTCAGTCTGCCTTGGCCTACGCCATCTCCCGGTTGCTAAACACTTCATCTCCCCTTCCCATTACCAGACATCTCCCCTTCCCATTCCCAGACATCTCCCCTTCCCATTCCGAGACCCACTCTGTCCTGGGCCTCCTCCATTGTCAGACAGAGGCCAAATGTAAATTGGAGGAACTTGAACAGCACCTCATATTTAATTTGGGCATCTCAGTGATATGAATATTGATTTCACTAACTTCAGATAACCCTTGCATCCCCTCGCTCTCTCCGTCCCTGCCCCACTCCAGTCATTGCACTAGTTTTACTGTTCCACCGTCTGTATTAACTCGTTATCACCTATCACACAACCAACAATGGACCATTGTGGGCTCCACATTTCCTTGATTATTGTTGCTTTTTGCTTATTTTCCATTCATTTGTCCTAAGTATTATCTATATCTCTCATTCCCCTTTCCCCCGACTCTCTGCCTGAAGAAGAGTCTCAATCTGAAACGTCGCCTATTCTTTTTCTCCAGAGATGTCCATCGGCTTAATTTCTCAAAGATAGTGAATTGAAGAAGAACATTATTTTCTATCAAGACTTCAGCAGATGATTTAGTTCCATTGTTGGCCAAAGCTAATGCTAATACTGAGGCTTTATAAGGTACTGGTCAGACCTTCTTAGGCCCTCTTCGGTCATGGCTGACCATGGGTGTCTCCAGGGTGCTATTCCCTATATGGAGGACGCCTGTGCATGACTTTGTTTAACGCGGGGAGACTGGTGCACAGACAGCCACCACATGGTCCTTGACAGATCTGGGTCAGGATCCAGTGGCATGGAGTCCAAGGCGACCGGAGACCCTTTTCTGCTGCAGCCTTCATCCGCCTTCCCAGCCGTTGTGACGCTCCACTAAGGTCAGCCATCGTCCTCCGCCTGTTCCACCAGTGAAATCTTGGTTGGATTGCTCTTTGTTAGAGATCTCCCCCTTGACCTTACCGCAATGGGTGGCCCTACCAGGAGCATAGCTCCAGACGGCTTTGCTCGCAGGATCTCAGGTCCACACAAGCTTCTCCACCACGACAAGGTGACAATCCACGAAGAAGCCTGGAGTAATACTATATATTACTGGTCAGACTACATTTGGAGTATTGTGAGCAGTTTTGGGCCCCATATCTGAGGAAGAATGTGCTGGAGTTTGGGGATGGTCCAGGAAATTTATGAGAATGATCCCGGTGATGTTAAAGTTAACTTACAATGAGTATTTGACAGCACTGCGCCTACACTACCGAATAGTGAAAGGCCTGGATAGAGTGGATGTGGAGAGGAGGTTTCCACTAGTGGGAGGGTCTAGGACCAGAGGGCGTAGTCTCGGAATGAAAGGACGTACCTTGAGAAACAAGATGAAGAGGAGTTTCTTTAGTCAGAGGGTGGTGAATCTGTGGAAATCATTGCCACAGAGGCAGTGGAGGCTGTGTAATTGTGTATTTTTAAGGCGGAGATTGACAGATTCTTGATTAGTAAAGGTGTCGATGGTTATGGTGAGAAGGCAGGAGAATAGGGTTGAGAGGGAAAGAAAAATCAGCAATGTCATAGAGTAATTCGTTGTCAATTATCTTCATTGCTAAGCTATGAAATGTACTGAATGCTTAGCTGATTAAATCTGATTAGGGTGGCACAGTGGTGCAGTGGCAGAGTTGCTGCCTTACAGCCTTAATTTGATCAATTTCCCTCCTGGGATGAATAAAGTTCTATCGTATCGTATCGTTACAGCCCAAGAGACCCGGGTTTGATCCTGACTATGAGTGCTGTCTGTATGGAGTTTGTACGTTCTCCCCGTGACCTGCGTGGTTTTTATCCAGGTGCTCCGGTTTCCTCCCACACACCTAAGACATACAGGTTTGTAGGCTGATTGGCTTCGGTAAAGATTGTAAATTGTGCTTAGTGTGTGTAGGATAGTGCTAGTGTACGGGGATCGTTGGTTGGCATGGAATCAGTGGGCCAAAGGGCATGTTTCCGCGCTGGATTGGACAGGCTAGATGCAGGAAACATTTTCTTGATGTTGAGGAAGTCCAGAACCAGGGGTCACATTTTAAGAATAAGGGGTAGGCCATTTAGGACTGAGATGAGGAAAAACTTTTCACCCAGAGAGTTGTGAATCCGTGGAATTCTCTGCCACAGAAGGCAGTGGAGGCCAATTCACTGGATGATTTCAAGAAAGAGTTAGATTTAGCTCCTAGGGCTAACGGAATCAAAGGATATGGGGAAAAAGCAGAAACGGGGCACTAATTTTACATGATCAGCCATGATCATATTGAATGGCGGTGCTGTATCGAAGGGCTGAATGGCCTACTGCTGCACCTATTTTTCTATGTTTCTGAATCTCTAAACTAAGGGGAAAGATGTTACCTGGGAATGGTTATGAGTTGTGTCAGCTTGGCGACTAGAGCCTCCTCTTCCAGCTCGCCCACGGTGATGTAAAGGGCCATTCCCTTGCTCTGCAGGCGGATGACGTTGTCCGTCTGGTCATAAAAGAGCGGCAACCCCAGCACTGGGACCCCGTGGTACACCGCTTGGTGCAAACTGTTGATCCCACCGTGAGAAAGGAACGCTCGGATCTGTGGCTGGCCTGCAGGCAAAGCACAGTGTCACACAGGAGACGTTGTTAACTCGACAATCATACCATCACAAGTGATCAGAACTAAATTAGGCCATTCAGCCCATCAAGTCTACTCTGCCATTCAATCAACGCTGACTTATGTCTCCCTCCTAACCCCATTCCCCATAACCCCTGACACCCGCACTAATCAAGAATCTATCTAGCTCTTCCTTAAAAATATCCATTAACTTTGCCTCCACAGCGTTCTTTGGCAATAAATTTCACAGACTCACCACCATCTGATTAAATAAATTCCTCCTCATCTCCTTCCTAAATTAACGTCCTTTAATTCTGAGGCTATGACCTCCAGTCCTAGACTCTCCCATTAGTGCAAATATCCTCTCCACATCCACTCTATCCAAGCCCTTCACTATTCTGTAAGATTCAATGCGGGGACCCCTCATCCTTTGCTATTACTATTGAGGGAGTGCAGCATAGGTTTACAAGGTTAATTCCCGGGATGGCAGAACTGTCATATGCTGAGAGAATGGAGCGGCTGGGCTTGTATACTCCGGAGTTTAGAAGGATAAGAGGGGATATTATTGAAACATTTAAGATTATTAAGGGTTTGGACACGCTAGAGGCAGGATACATGCTCCCGATGTTGGGGAGTCCAGAACCAGGGGCCACAGTTTAAGAATAAGGGGTAAGCCATTTAAACGGAGATGAGGAAACACTTTTTCACACAGGGAGTTGTGAGTCTGTGGAATTCTCTGCTTCAGAGGGCGGTGGAGGCCGGTTCTCTGGATGTTTTCAAGAGAGAGCTAGATAGTGCTCTTAAAGATAGCGGAGTCAGGTGATATGGGGAGAAGGCAGGAACGGGGTACTGATTGTGGATGATCAGCCATGATCACATTGAATGGCGGTGCTGGCTCGAAGGGGCCGAATGGCCTACTCCTGCACCTGTTGTCTATTGTCATCCTTCTAACCTCCAGTGAGTACAGGCCCAGTGCTGTCAAACGCTCATCATATGTTATAACAATCTTAAACCCTAAACATCAATTAACCAAAACACCAATTTTCAAACCTAAATTTTGATTATTTGTCATAGCATCCCTGTTTTCCAGAATGTTAAGATTGTTTTGTTGCTACCAACACATAAATTGTGACAATTGGGTCAAGATAGGACACAAAATGTTTGAGAGGGCAGCGCGGTGGAGCTACTGCTTTACAGCGCCAGAGACCCGGGTTCAATCCTGACTACGAGTGCTTGTCTGTATTGAGTTTGTACGTTCTCCCCGTGACCTGCGTAGGTTTTCTCCGAGATCTTCGGTTGCCTCCCACACTCCAAAGACGTACAGGTTTGTAGATTAATTGGCTTGGTGTAAATGTAATAATTGTCCCTCGTGTGTGTAGGATAGTGTTAGTGTGCGGCAGGCACGTGCCATGAGTAATTACTCAGGGTAGGCAGTCAATTGGCTATTTAAAAATCTTAAACCGCGCATGCGCAGATTGTTCTCCTCTCCGTAAGCTGTCAGTTGACTTTTATAAAGTCTTCAAAAGCCTTATCTCTTAATAAAGTACCTTATTTCCCGGCAATGAAGACGCACTCCCATTTTGAATTGCTAAATTTTGAATGAAGGCTGGCGGGATATAGAATGTCTCAGGCTCAAAAAAAATAAAATAAAGAAAGAAAGTAACAATTCAATTTGCTCAAGGGTTCCAGATCTCTTTCATACTGAATTACTGAACGGGTGGGGGGTGGAAGGTGACGGCAGGTGGAGAGATGGTGGGAAAAACCAGACAAGTTGATCTTATTGAACTACTATTTGAAGGGACCAATTGGGAGGAGTTTCTTTCACAGCTTGTGGGGAGTCTGGCCAGGGGAAAGTTGCGGGGAGGGCAGGAGCGTTGAGAAGGAGGGGGTTGGGGATTATGCCAGTAACTCACTCACCGTTGCGGCGGCGTTTCGGGCGCGGAGCCGCCGCATTGTGGCTATGGAGGGAAGTAGCTCGGGTAGGCTGCGAGCGGCCATCAGGACTGGACAGCAGAACCGGCCGCCACCTCAGCGCCTTCTGCCGGCCCACTCACCTCTGGCAGTGCTCCCCCTCTGAACATCTCTGACCTGCCACTCGCCTGCCACTCGCCGGCCTAGCTCATGTCAGCCGCTTCCCGAAAATCCTTAAATTCCGATTGCCACCGGGAGCAGGACATGGCTTCACTTGGTGCGCTGGGTGACACTGCATGGTATTCACTGCCCGATCCATGTCTTTCAGTGGAGACCGGACGATGAGGGGACCAGTGCCTACCCTGACGGCACATGCCTGGTGTGCGGGGATCGCTGGTCGGTTCGGATTCGGTGGTCTGTTTCCGCGCTGTATCTCTAAGATAAACTAAACCACATCTTACCCAGTAAATCATTCTGTGGAAGCCAGTTGTATGTTTTCACATTATCTGGCAGGCTGAGGTCAGAAGGCCAGGAGACATTGTTAAATCGCCAAATGACCTTCTGTGGTAGCCGAGAGAAAGCTCTGATCATCTTCTCAATCAGCTGCCGATCGGAAATTGACTCCACCATCGTCCCCAAAGCAACCACGATGAAGCCGTGGTCCCCTGCTAGAAATTCTTCCATTTCCTACGCAAGAGAATAAAATGGCATAAAATCAGAATTCACATACTCAGTAACTACATCTTTTCACATTGTGAGATTCTGCCCGACCTGCTGATTTCATAAGCGATAGGAACAGATCTATCTATCTTGGTGTCTGATCTATCTGTACCTCTTAACCCCATTCTCTTGCCTTCTCCACATAGAAACATAGAAAAATAGGTGCAGGAGTAGACCATTCAGCCCTTCGAGCCAGCACCGCCATTCAATATGATCATGGCTGATCATCCACAATCAGTATCCCGTACCTGCCTTCTCTCCATACCCTCTGATTCCTTTAGCCCTAAGAGCTAAATCTAACTCTCTCTTGAAACCCCTGACACCCACACTGATCAAAAATCTGTCAATCCATGCCTTAGAAATATCCATTGACTTAGCCTCCACAGCCTTCTGTGGCAAATAATTCCACCCTCTGACTAAAGGAATACTATTCATGCTAGTGTTCAAGAAGGAACTGCAGATGTTGGAAAATCGAAGGTAGACAAAATTGCTGGAGAAATTCAGCGAGTGCAGCAGCATCTATGGAGCGAAGGAAATAGGCAACGTTTTGGGCCGAAACCCTGTCTGAAGGGTCTGAAGAAGGGTTTCGGCCCGAAACGTTGCCCATTTCCTTCGCTCCATAGATGCTGCCGTACCCGCTGAGTTTCACCAGCAATTTTGTCTACTATTCATGCTAGTACCTTCCCTTTGATACCGTGGGCTCTCATCTTCTTTAGCAGCCTCACACACGGCACCTTGTTGCAAGAAAATAGACAATAGGTGCAGGAGTAGGCCATTCGGCCCTTCGAGCCAGCACCGCCATCCAATGTGATCACGGCTGATCATCCCCAATCAGTACCCAGTTCCTGCCTTCTCCCCATATCCCCTGACTCCGCTATCCTTAAGAGCCCTTTCCAGCTCTCTCTTGAAACCATTCAGAGAACCTGCATCCACCGCCCTCTGAGGCAGAGAATTCTACAGACTCACCACACTCTGTGAGAATAAGTGTTTCCTCATCTCTGTTCTAAATGGCTTACTCCTTATTCTTAAACTGTGGCCACTGATTACTGGCTGTCTGAAATATCTCGGTAAACAAAATCCACTGACTCTCCTTTGTCTGTCCTGCTATTTACTTCCTCAGACTTGGCCTCCACCACCGCCAGTGGTAATGAATTCCACAGATTCACCACTCTCTGTCCACACTCCGTCTCCCTGCATGGACCACATGTGTGAACCATACTGCATCAACCACCTATGTATCTCATGTACCCATACACTGTAAATGGCTCGGTGGTAATCTCGTCTTCAGTTCAATTTAATTTAGAGACACAGCGCAGAAACAGGCCCTTCAGCTCACAGAGTCAGCACCGACCAGCGATCCCCACGGACTAACACTATCCTACACACACTAGGGACAATTTACACCTATACCAAGCAAATTAACCCACAATCTTGAACATTTTTGGAGTGTGGGAGGAAATTGAAGATCTCGAAGAAAAACCCACGTGGTCACGGGGGGAACGTACAAACCTCGTGCAGACAGCGCCCCTAGTCGGGATCGAACCCGGATCTCTGGCGTTGCAAGGCAGCAACTCTACCCTGCGCCACTGTGCCGCCCCCTTTCCGCTCATTGCCTTTCCGCTGACTGGTTAGCATGCAACAAAAGCTTTTCACTGTACCTCGGTACACATGCCAATATCCTTCTAAAGGATATTATAATCATCGTACCACAGCTAAAAGAGCTGTCCTGAACTACTATCTACCTCATTGATGACCCTCGGACCACCCTTGATCGGGATTCACTGGCTTTACTTTGCACTAAACGTTATTCCCTTATCATGTATCAGTACACTGTATATAGCTCGATTGCAAGGATAATCCCCAATTAAGTACTGAATGTATAGAAAACATAGAAAAATAAGTGCAGGAATAGCAGCACCGCCATTCAATATGATCATGGCTGATCATCTAAAATCTGTACCCCATTCCTGCTTTTTCCCCATATCCCTTGATTCCTTTAGCCTTAAGAGCTAAATCTAACCCCCTCTTGAAAACATCCAGTAAATTGGCCTCCGCTGCCTTCTGTGGCAGAAAATCCAGATTCACAATCCTCTGGGTGAAAACGTTTTTCCTCATCTCAGTCCTAAATGGCCAACCCCCTATTCTTAACATAATATAGAAACACCCCACTGATGGAAATGAGATGGTGCCCAGCCCTTGTGGCTATTTGCGTGCTAGAACACAGAAGCAAATCTACAATCACATATTACAATGCTCCACACGCTTTAATCTCTACTCCTGCAGAAACATCTCTACACTGCAGGTACACAAAAATGCTGGAGAAACTCAGCAAGTGCAGCAGCATCTATGGAGTGAAGGAGATAGGCAACGTTTCGGCCCGAAACCCTTCTTCAGCTCCATAGATGCTGCTGCACCCGCTGAGTTTCTCCAGCATTTTTGTGTACCTTTGATTTTCCAGCATCTGCAGTTCCTTCTTAAACACATCTCTACACTGTAAATGGCTCGATTGTAATCATCTAAACATGTATTTGTTTTCCGCCGACTGGTCGGCATGCAACGAAAGCTTTCCACTGTACACGTGACAATAAACTTAACTGGACCGAACACCTACCTGGGGCAACGGCTCGGCGGGTTTGGAAAGGTAACTGCCCACAAAGACCACATTGGGCAGCAACGGCCGCGGGTATTCCAGGGAGAAGCCGGTGTTGTAGATCCAGAGCTCAGCCTTACGATGCAGCTCCTCCAGGTTCACGTCCTGACCAGGGAAGTGCTTCTGGATAACATGGTCGAAGCAACTGAAGCACCTCTGATCGGCAAAGTAACCCAGCAGTAGCACCCAGGCATTCTGCAGACGCTCAAGGAAGGTCATGCTATCCGACAGGTGGGACATGAAGGCAGGCACGTAACTGGGGTTCGACGGCACGTGGAGGTTGCGCACGTTATAGGATGAGGTGCCGTAGATGGCAACAAAGGGGACCTCGAGCTTCTCGGCTAGCAGGAAGGTGCAGAAGTGAAAGGCCTCTATAACCAGCAGATCAAACTTCTCCTTCCTCAGCCTGGCCAGTACGTCCAAGTCTGACAGCAGCTTGTCGCATTCGTAAGCGTGCAAACGCAAGATTGAGAGGAATTGCTCGATCGAATACCTGTTACCGAAAAAAAGACAACATTATTGGGCGGCACAGCGGTAGAGTCGCTGCCAGACAGCGCCAGACACCCAAATCCGATCCTGACTACGTTCTGGAATTTGTACGTTCTCCCCGTGACCTGCGGGGGTTTTCTCAGGGAGCTCCCAGTTTCCTCCCACATTTCAAAGACGTACAGGTTTGCAGGTTAATTGGCTTCGGTAAAAATTGTAAATTGTCCCTAGTGTGTGCAGGATAGTGTTACTATACAGGGGACCGCTGGTCGGCGCAGATTCAGTGGGTCGAATGGCCTGTTTCCAAACCGTATCTTTAAACCTAGTTGACTAACCTATCCCCTGTATTGCAGGGATCATCCGTAACAGGTCTATACCTCGCAGGGTGTGTGAACCAGACATTCAGTCATCGATGTGAGATTTGAACAGCAGGACACTGAAACATAGAAAATAGGTGCAGGTCATTCGGCCCTTCAAGCTAGCACTGCCATTCAATGTGATCACATCCAAAATCAGTACCCCATTCCTGCTCTTTCCCTATATCCCTTGATTTCATTAGCCCCAAGAGCTAAATCTAACTCTCTTGAAAACATCCAGCGAATTGGCCTCCACTGCCTTCTGTGGCAGAGAATACCGCAGATTCACAACTCTCTGGGTTTAAAGGTTTTTACAAGATACAAGATACATTTAATTGTCATTTGGACCCCTTGAGGTCCAAACGAAATGCCGTTTCTGCAGCCATACATTACAAACACATAGACCCAAGACACAACATAATTTACATAAACATCCATCACATTGCTGTGATGGAAGGCCAAAAAAACTTATCTCTCCACTGCACTCCCCCCCCCCATGTCAGAGTCAAAGTCAAAGCCCCCGGCTGGCGATGGCGATTGTCCCGCGGCCATTAAAGCCACGCCGGGTGGAGCGAGGTCGCACACCGGGTCTTGGTGTTAGAGCCCCCGGTGTGCGCTCGCAGAGTCCCGCGGCCATTCCAAGCCGCGCGGGGCAGTGATGTAGGCCCCGCTCCAGGAGCTCTTCGACCCCGCAACTCGGGCGGGGGAAGTCGCCGTTGCGAGAGCCTTGAAAAGCGGTCTCCCTCCAGGGACCCGCAGGCTCCCGGTGCCGCCGTCCACAGACCTGCCGTTGGAGCCTCCGACTCTCCGGTCGGGCCGCAGCAGCAGCAGCAGCAGCAGCGCTCCTCCACCGCTCCACCCGCTCCGGACTCGGCCAGCCCCGCGACCGCGACGGTGAGTCGTAGCACCAGAGTCCCCGGTCTCTTCCTGTTGGAGGCCGCTCCTCATTGCAGCCCCAACGATAACGGAGATCCGACGAGAAAAGGTCGGGTCTCCCGTGCAGGAAGAGATTTAAACGTTTCCCCCTCCCTCCCACCCCACCCCCAACCCCCCACACACACCCCCCAACAAAAAATAACAAAAACTACATAAAAACACAGACAAAAATAATAAAATGCGGACAGGCTGCAGAGGCCGCTGCTGACCAGAGTCGCGCCGCCCACCGGAAAAGGTTTTTCCTCATCTCAGTCCTAAAAGGCCTACCCCTTATTGTTAAACTGTGACCCCTGGTTCTGCACTCCCCCAACATGGGGAACATTTTTCCTGCATCTAGCCTGTCCAATCCTTTAAGGATTTTATGTGTTGGTGAGTTCTGAGCTGGCTGATCATCTTATACAGTTCACAGTTTAATTTGCATAAAAATCAATTTCTGAAGCTTTATTTTTCTCCTCCCGTCTGACACAGGGTTTTTAACCTGAAAGGTGAACTTTAGTTCAGTTTATTACGAGGTGTACCAGGTACAGTGAAAAGCTTTTGTTGAACTGTTTCTCTTCCCACAGATGCAGCCTGACTGGCTGAGTGTTTCAAGTCTTCTCTGCTTTTACATGGGTGTGAGGAACTGCAGATATTGGGTTACATAAAAAAAGTGTTAGAGTAACTCAGTGGGTCAGGAAGCAATCCTGAAGAACATGGATAGGTTCAAAGGTTCAAAGGTTTCTTTATTGGTGTAGTAAAATTCTTGTTGCCAATGCAGCAAATAAAAAAAGAATACAAGCATGACAATAATAAAGAACTTTAACATAAAAAACATCCCCCCACAATGGTTTCCATTATGAAGGAAGGCACTAAGTCCAGTCCCATCCCCATGTCCACCCATAGTCGGGCCTATTGAGGCCTCCGCAGTCGCCGCTATGGAGGCCCGATGTTCCAGGCCGTTCTCGCCGGGCGATGGTGCTCCCGCGTCGGGAGAATCCTCTCAGCGGCTTGGGAATCCTGGAACGGCCGCCACCTTACTCGAGACCGCGGCTTCCGAAGCCGACAGGCCGCGCTGGATGGAGCTCCACCACTGGCGATCTCGGCGAGAGATCCCAGTCTCCCGTTGAAAAGTTCAGCACCGCCGCCCGCAGCTGGCCGCTCCACAGACCCGCAGCTCCGCGATGTTTCAACGGCGGTCTTCAGCTCACCGGAGCTCCAGCGCGGCGACCCAGGCAAGGCATCGCCCGCTCCGCTCCGCGATAACGCTCAAGCGCTGTGCCGCCGCCGAAGCCGAGGTTCTGGGCGGTCCCCGACAGGAAATGCCGCTCCAGGCCCGCTGGTAGGCCGCGAGGACGGGTCGATGGTGCAGCCCGGAGAAAAGCTGCCTCTCCAACCAGGTAGGGACCCTGAAAAGTAGTTCCCCCCCCCACATAAAAAAAGAATAGAACTCCAGAACAAAAACACTTTAACTAATTAAAATTTAAAAAAAGAGATGAAAAGACGGACAGCTGCAGGCTGGGCAGCCATACCATACAGGACGGCGCCCTCTAGGTGAAGTTTCGGGTCAGACTGGGTGACGTTTTGGTTCGATTCTAAAGATTGGTCCCAACCCGAAACGTCACTTGTCCATGTGTAGGAGAGAACTGCAGATGCTGGTTTAAATCGAATGTAGACACAAAATGCTGGAGCAACTCAGCGGGTCAAGCAGCATCTTTCTATGTTCTCCAGAGATGATCCATGACCTGCTGAGTTACTCCAGCACTGTGTGTCTTTCTCTGATTTAATCACACATACAATCCATTGTTTTTGAGATTTCTGAAGATATAATTTTCAATCTTTTTTCCTTTTTCTACTCTTTTAATCCAATCAGTATTTCTTTAATCAGTCTTTCTGGAATTTCTTTAGTCAGAGGGTGGTTCTTCTTCTTCTTGCATAAGGCGTGCATAGCCCAAAGTTCCACGACAACTTGTTCTGTTTGATCTTCTGTTTGTGCACGCCAGGTTGGTTGCATTCGTTGAAACAAGGTGGACCACGTGAAGGTTGCAATCTCCCACCCCAGAGGGTGGTGAATCCGTGGAATTCATAGAAACATAGAAAATAGGTGCAGGAGGAGGCCATTCGGCCCTTCGAGCCAGCACCGCCATTCATTGTGATCATGGCTGATCGTCCCTAATCAATAACCCGTGCCTACCTTCTCCCCATATCCCTTGATTCCACTAGCCCCTAGAACTCTATCTAACTCTCTCTTAAATCCATCCAGTGATTTGGCCTCCACTGCCCTCTGTGGCTGGGAATTCCACAAATTCACAACTCTCTGGGTGAAGATGTTTTTTTCACCTCAGTCTTAAATGACCACCCCTTTATTCTAAGACTGTGGCCCCTAAGTTCTGGACTCACCCAACATTTTTCCTGAATCAATCTTGTCCAGTCCTTTTATAATTTTCTATGTTTCTATAAGACTTCCCCTCATCCTTCTAAACTTCAGTCTTTTCAATGTTAGCCTAGTCTTTTCAATTCAATGCCGCAGAAGGCTGTGGAGGTGAAATCAATGGATATTTTTAAGACAGAGATGGATAGATTCTTGATTAGTATCTGGATTAGATAGATCAATGGTTATGGGGTAAAAGGCAGGAGAATAGGGTTTGGAGGGAGAGATAGATCAGCCATGATTGAATGGTGGAGTAGAGTTGATGGGCTGAATGGCCTAATTCTGCTCCTGTCACTTATGAACTTTCCCTCCCCTCATTTCATTCTTTGTCCATAATCATAGTCTAATTCATTTTACTTGTCTTCCACATTATTTTCCAATTGTTACAATTTTGTTGGTCAAGGAGCTGGTCAGTTTAACCTGTCAGTCACTTAAGTCCCAAATACCCCACTACGCCTTGTTAAGATAAACTTCCACCAGGTTGCTGCGGGGGGGGGGGGGGGGGGGGATTTATTTAGTTAAAGTGTTTCACTGAACCTCAGGGACAATAATTAACAAAATTAATTTAAAACTGAGATGAGAAAAAAAAAAGCTTTTTCACCCAGATTTGTTAATTTGTGGAATTCCCTGCCACAGAGGGCAGTGGAGGCCAATTCACTGGATGGATTTAAAAGAGAGTTAGATAGAGCTCTAGGGGCTAGTGGAATCAGGGGATATGGGGAGAAGGCAGGTACGGGTTATTGATTGTGGATGATCACCCATGATCACAATCAATGACTCAAAGAGTCAAATGGCCTCCTCCTGTACCTGTTTTCTATGTTTCTATGTTTCATGTTATCCTTTATATTAGAGATTGGAGATGCAGCGTGGAAAACAGGCCCTTCGGCCCACACTGACATGCAATCCCCGTACACTAGCAGTATCCTACACACACACACTAGGACAATGTACAATTTTACTAAGCCTGACTCTGAAGATAGACACAAAATGCTGGAGTAATTCAGTGGGTCAGACAGCATCTCTGGAGAAATGCTGAAGTCTGAAGAAGGGACTCGATCTGAAGCGTCACCTATTCCTTTTCTCAAGAGTTGCTGTCTGACCCACTGAGTTACTCCAGCTTTTTGTGCCCATCTTCAGTTTCAACCAGCATCTGCAGTTCCTTCCTACACATTTAACCTGCAACCCTGTAAGTCTTTGGAATGTGGGAGGAAGCCGGAACACCCAGAAGAAACCCACACAGGTCACGGGGAGAACGTAAAAACTCCGTACAGACAAGCGCCCGTAGTCAGGATCGAACCCGGGTATCTGGCGCTGTAGGGGTAGCAACTCTACCGCTGCGCCACCGTGCCGACCTGTGTTAACCTGTACCTGTATACTGTAGATGGCTTCATTGTAATCATGTACAGTCTTTTGCTGACTGGGTAGAACGCAACAAAAAGCTTTTCACTGAACCTCAGTGACAATAATTAACTAAACTAAATTAAAATCTGAAACAAAAAAGTGCATTGACAATTGTACACGTACTTTCCACTGAGAGCACTATGTGCAAAGGCTTGCTTTACACCCCGGTGTAATTCTGGGTAGCTTCCTCCAATAGCCCAAGGAATGTAAGTATAATCATCCCGCACGGCCTTGGGTCCTAAAAGACAAAGTATTTTGATTCACTGATTGAAACATACAGGCTCTTCAGCCCACTGATTGATCCGCCATTCACACTAGTTCTATGTTATCCAACTTTCCCATTCATTTTCTGCACATTAGACAATAGACAATAGGAGCAGGAGTAGGCCATTCGGCCGTTCGAGCCAGCATTGCCATTCAATGTGATCATGGCTAATCATCCACAATCAGTACCCCGTTCCTGCCTTCTCCACATATTCCCTGACTCCGCTAACTTTAAGAGCCCCTTCTAGCTCTCTCTTGAAAGTATCCAGAGAACCGGCCTCCACCGCCCTCTGAGGCAGAGAATTCCACAGACTCATAACTCTGTGTGGAAAAAGTGTTTCTTCGTCTCCGTTCTAAATGGCTTACCCCTTATTCTTAAACTGTGGCCCCTGGTTCTGGACTCCCAACATCGGGAACATGTTTCCTGCCTCTAGCGTGTCCAAACCCTTAATAATCTTATTTGTTTATTAGGGGCAACTTACAGGGGTCATTCAACTACAAACTATCCGACAAACCAGATTTGCTTCAGTCTTGCTTTTCTTATGAGTGTAATGCATTAGACTTAGTTTAGTTTAGTTTAGAGATACAGCTTGGAAACGAGGCCTTCGGCCCACCAAGGCCGCGCCAATCAATTATCCTCGTACACTGCCCTACACACTAGGGACAATTTACAGAAACCAATTAACCTGCAATCCTTGGAATGTGGGAGGAAACCGAAGATCTCAGAGAAAACACGTGTGGTCACAGGGAGAACATACAAACTCAGTACACACAGCACCCGTAGTCAGGATCGAACCCGGATCTCTGGCGCTGTGAGGCAGCAACCCTTAGTTCAGATGTATTACCTGTCATGTGTATTGAGGTACAGTTAAAAGCTTTACTTTACTCACTGTCTAATCAGATCACATAATACTATTAAAAAAATACAATCACGTCAAACTCGGGTACAATGGATAGAGCAAAGGGACTGAGTGTAGAATGATTAAGAATGAACTGCAGATGCTGGAAAATCAAAGTTAGACAAAAATGCTGGAGAAACTCAGCGGGTGAGGCAGCATCTATGGAGCGAAGGAAATAGGCAACGTTTCGGGTCGAAATCCTTCTTCAGACAGTAGTGAGGGTGGGGGGTGGGGCGGGAGGAAGAAAGGAAGAGGTGAATCCAGAGGACTGAGGGAGAGCAGAGAAGGGGAGGAGAAAGCAGGGACTAACTGAAATTAGAGGTCAATGTTCATACCGCTGGGGTGCAAACTGCCCAAGCGAAATATGAGGTGCTGCTCCTCCAATTTACGGTGGGCCTCTGGCCATGGAGGAGGCCCAGGACAGAAAGGTTGGATTCGGAATGTGAGGGGGAGTTGAAGTGCTGAGCCATCGGGAGATCAGGTTGGTTATTGCGAACTGAGCGGTGGTGTTTGGCAAAGCGATCGCCAAGCCTACGCTTGGTCTCACCGATGTAGAGCAACTGACATCTAGTGCAGCGGATGCAGTAGATGAGGTTGGAGAAGGTGCAGGTAAACCTCTGTCACACCTGGAAAGACTGCTTGGGTCCTTGAATGGAGTCAAGGGGGAAGGTAAAGTAACAAGTGCACCATGTCTTGTGGTTGCAAGGGAAAGTGCCAGGAGAGGGGGTGGTTCAGGTGGGAAGGGACAAATTGACCAGGGAGTTACGGAGGGAGCGGTCTTTGCGGAAAGCAGACATGGGGGGAGATGGGAAGATGTGGCGAGTGGTGCGTTCAAGTTGGAGGTGGCGAAAATGTCGAAGGATTTGTTGTATGTGATGGCTAGTAGGGTGGAAGGCGAGGACAAGAGGGACTCTGCCCTTGTTACGAGTGGGAGGGATGGGGAGTGAGAGCAGAGTCACGGGGTATAGAAGAGACCCTGGTGAGAGCCTCATCTATGGTAGAAGAGGGGAACCCCCGTTCCCTGAAGAATGAGGACATCTCCGATGCCCTGGTGTGGAACACCTCATCCTGGGAGCAGATGGAGGAATTGGGAGTAGGGGATGGAGTCCTTACAGAAAGCAGGGTGGGAAGAAGTGTAGTCCAGATAGCCATGGGAGTCAGTGGGTTTATAGTGGATGTCGGTTAGAGGTCTATCACCTCCGATGGAGATAGTAAGGTCAAGAAATGGTAGGGAAATGTCGGAAATGGTCCAGGTGTATTTGAGTGCCGGATGGAAGTTAGTGGTGAAATGGATGAAGTCAGTCAGTTGTGTGCGGGTGCAGGAGGTGGCACCAAAGCAGTCGTCGATGTAGCGGAGGTAGAGGTCGGGGATGGGGCCCTGGTATGTCTCGAACAAGGATTGTTCGACGTACCCTACAAAGAGGCAGGCATAGCTAAGGCCCATGCGCGTGCCCATTGCTACGCCTTATATGTGGAGGAAATGGGAGGAGTCAAACGAAAAGTTGTTAAGGATAAGGACCAGCTCCGCTAGGTGGAGGAGAGCATCAGTAGACGGGAATTGGTTAGTTCTCCGGTCGAGGAAGAAATGGAGGGCTTTATGACCTTCATTGTGGGGGATGGAGGTGTCGTTTGACTGGACATCCATGGTGAAGATGAGGGAATGGGGGCCTGGAAAATGGAAGTCCTGGAGTCAATAGACAATAGACAATAAGTACAGGAGTAGGCTATTCAGCCCTTCGAGCCAGCACCCCAAATCAATGTGATCATGGCTGACCATATCCCCTGACTCCGCTATCTTTAAGAGCCCAATCTAGCTCTCTCTTGAAAGCATCCAGAGAACCTGCCCCCACCGCCCTCTGAGGCAGAGAACTGGAGGGATTTAACCAGGAAGGATAGGATGGAGTCGAGGTATGTGGAAATAAGTTCGGTAGGACACGAGCAGGCAGAAACAACGGGTCTGCCAGGATAGTCAGGTTTGTGAATTTTGGGGAGAAAGTAAGAGAAGACTGAATATAGAAGATAGTTTTCAGCATTGTAATGCACAAGTTCCATAGACAAAGTCCAATGTCCAAAATGGGGTAGAGGTGAATCAGATAGTCGAAGTCAACAGAGGTGTAGTCAACGGCTTTGTTGAGTGGTGTGGACTGAATCACCTGCAGCTCAACACCGATACGATTAAAGAAGTTGGTGGTGGACTTTAGGAAGAGAGGAACACCCCTGTCTCCATCAATGGTGTGGATGTGCAGTTTACCAGGGAGTACAAATACCTCGGAAGAAGGGGCTTGACCCAAAGCATCACCCATTCCATCCCTCCTGTCCCGCTGAGTTATTCCAGTTTTTCGTGTCTATCTTCAGTTTAAACGAGCATCTGGTTCCTTCTTACACAAATTCCTTGGAGCAGAGGTGGGGAACCTACGGCCTTCTAGGCCATTAAGTGCGGCCTTTTGAATCAATCCAAATTTTGTAGAACAAATCCTTTTATTTTTATTAATATGTTTTTGTTCGTCTTTTATTATTTTAATTTTATTCTTAAAATGAACGTATTTAAAATACCGAGGAGTAAAAGAAGATTCAACAAAATAATCCTCCCCGCATGAAAAATGCTTGCTTGCTTTTCAACCACTTATTCCTGCGAATCTACATTCTCCTACCTAACCCAAATCAAGACGCCCTTAAGGTCACAAATGACGAACACCCATCTAGAAGATCAGCTGAAACTGCGTACCTCCATGTTGCAACCATATATTCAAATGCTTTCCCACAAAAAACAGTCACAACAAAGTCATTAAAAGGTTAGTTAACTTTAGAATTAACAACATTTTTCATTTTCTTGAAGTTAGTATATAGTAGTTAGATTTTTATAAAATAATGTAAATTTTGAAGTGTATCTAATTGAGGATTCTTGGATGCGGCCTCATTAGATTACAGCTAACTCATTCCAACATAAAAAGGTTCCCCATCCCTGCCTTGGAGTGTCCCTGGGCAGTAAACTGGACTTGTCCAGAAACATTGAAGCCCTGTACAAGAAGGGACAGAGCAGGGGGGGGGGGGGGGGAGGGGGGGGGGGGGGGGGGGGGGGGGGGGAGGAGTCAGTTAACAGCTCAGTCAGTCTACCGCACAACAGAAGGGGGAGGAGTTGTACAGTTTGATAGCCACATTGAAGAAGGATCTCCTGTGGCATTCTGTGCTGCATCTTGATGGAACCAGTCTGTTGCTGTAGGTGCTCCGCAGGTTGACCAGTGTGTCATGGAGGGGGTGAGCTGTATTGTCCAGGATGCTCTGCAGTTTGAGGAGCATCCTCCCCTCCAAGACCAACCTCCAGTGAATCCAACTCCACCACCAGGATGGAGCCAGCCTTCCTGATGAGTTTGTTGATCCTATTGGCGTCCACAGCCTTCACCCTGCTGCCCCAGCATACGGCAGTGAAGAGGATGGCTCTGGCTACCACCGAATGGTAGAACACCTGCAGCATCTTACTGCAGATGTTGAAGGAGAGGAGCCTTCTCAAAAAGTACCCAAATCTTTGCAAATCCCCAATCCTTTCCTTTCGTCACTTTAATTTCATGTTTCATGTATCTTGTGTTTTTATGACTGTCGGCAGATCAAGTTCCCTCCTGGGATAAATAAAGTTTTATAGTATCGTATCGTGTCGAAGGACCATTCAGAAACCCTGATAACAGAGGTGGGGAAACTTTCCCCCCCCCCGAGTCCAGCTTGATAATAATACTTGGCGTAAAACGTTGTGTAATAATCGACGGGGGGAGTGGACCGCTGGAGGCCCTGCAGCAGCCTGGGGCTCGGCTGGACCGGGCACCACTCCAAGAGGCCGAGCACCTGGATCGTACTCAGCTTGCAGCGGTGGAGCAGCGACGGATGAGACCAAGGCTACGCTTGGCCAGGCCGACCCTGCAACACCATCAGGACAACGGACCTTCATGGCCAGGTCAACATCCCTGCACTTACAAACTGGGACTGGAGAATTGTGTCACACTGGTGACTCTGTACACTGTCTCAGTGTACTACTGCTACACACTTGTATTGTATCTGAGATGTTTTTCTAATATGTGCCTATGTTATAGTGATACTGGGGTCAAAGTAACATAAAACATAGAAACATAGAAATTATTAGGTGCAGGAGTAGGCCATTCGGCCCTTCGAGCCTGCACCGCCATTCAATATGATCATGGCTGATCATCCAACTCAGTATCCCGTACCTGCCTTCTCTCCATACCCCCTGATCCCCTTAGCCACAAGGGCCACATCTAACTCCCTCTTAAATATAGCCAATGAACCGGCCTCAACTACCCTCTGCGGCAGAGAGTTCCAGAGATTCACCACTCTCTGTGTGAAAAAAGTTATTCTCATCTCGGTTTTAAAGGATTTCCCCCTTATCCTTAAGCTGTGACCCCTTGTCCTGGACTTCCCCAACATCGGGAACAATCTTCCTGCATCTAGCCTGTCCAACCCCTTAAGAATTTTGTAAGTTTCTATAAGATCCCCTCTCAATCTCCTAAATTCTAGAGAGTATAAACCAAGTCTATCCAGTCTTTCTTCATAAGACAGTCCTGACATCCCAGGAATCAGTCTGGTGAACCTTCTCTGCACTCCCTCTATGGCAATAATGTCCTTCCTCAGATTTGGAGACCAAAACTGTACGCAATACTCCAGGTGTGTTCAAAGAAAGAGAGTTCACGTCGCGGCCCTGTTTCCACCAATCTTTCCACAACCACGCACAAGAAGCACAAGACAGACACCATTGAATGCAGATGCAGATGCAGAGAAGTGTGTTCAGCTCTGGCTGAACAACTTCTAATCTTGTGTGTGGACTCGACAAGAAGATAGTGATACTTGTACTGAACTGTATACAGAAATGAATTTCACTGTGCCTCAGTACATGTGACATAAAAAGTACCATTTAACCTTTGAAGAACACGGTGGCACAGCGGTAGAGTTGCTGCCTTACAGCGCCGGAGACTGGGATTGATCCTGTCTGTACGGAGTTTGTACGTTCTACCTGTGAATGCGTGGGGTTTTCACAGAGATTTTCGGTTTCCTCCCACACTCCAAAGACGTACAGGTTAGTAGATTATTTGGCTTGGGTTTGTATCCTTGATATAAGTGTACATTCTCCCTAGAGTGTGTAGGCTTGTCTTAATGTGTGGGGATCGCCGGTCAGTGCGGACTTGGTGGGCCGATGGGCCTGTTTCCACGCTGTATCTCTAAATTAAACTAAACTAAACATTAGCTTTCCCTTCACTTCAACTTGCAACTCCCACCAACTTCTACAGATGCGCCGTTGAAAGCATTTTATCGGGATGCATCACATAGAAACATAGAAAATAGGTACAGGAGGAGGCCATTCGGCCCTTTGAGCCAGCACCGCCATTCATTGCGATCATGGCTGATCGTCCCCTATCAATAACCTGTGCCTGCCTTCTCCCCATATCCCTTGACTCCACTAGCCCCTAGAGCTCTATCTAACTTTCTCTTAAATCCATCCAGTGATTTGGCCTCCACTGCCCTCTGTGGCAGAGAATTCCATAAATTCACAACTCTCTGGGTGAAAAAGTTTTTTCTCACCTCGGTCTTAAATGACCTCCCCTTTATTCTAAGGCTATGGCCCCTGGTTCCTGACTCGCCCAACATTGGGAACATTTTTCCTGCATCCAGCTTGTCCAGTCCTTTTATAATTTTATATGTTTCTATAAGATATCCCCTCATCCTTCTAAACTCCAGTGAATACAATCCTAGTCTTTTCAATCTTTCCTCATATGACAGTCCCGCCATCCCAGGGATCAATCTCGTGAACCTACGCTACACTGCCTCAATCACAAGGATGTCCTTCCTCAAATTAGGAGACCAAAACTGTACACCACTCCAGATGTGGTCTCACCAGAGCCCTATACAACTGCAGAAGAACCTCTTTACTCCCATACTGAAATCCTCTTGTTATGAAGGCCAACATTCCATTAGCTTTCTTCACTACCTGCTGTACCTGCACGCCAACTTTCAGTGACCGGTGTTCTAGGACGTCCAGGCCTCGCTGCACCTCCCCCTTACCTAACCTAACCCAATTGAGATAATAATCTGCCCCCTTGTTTTTGCCGCCAAAGTGGATAAACTCACATTTATCAATTTTATGCAGCATCTTTCACTCTTTTTTTAATTTTTAGTCAGGTTTAGTGTTTTGTTTTTGGAGGTCTAGTCTTTTTTATGTGGGGGGTGGGGAGGAGGAAGGGGGAAACTACTTTTCAGGGTCCCTACCTGGTCGGAGAGGCAGCTTTCCTCCGGGCTGCATTTCCGACCTGTCCTCGCGGCCTACCAGCGGGCCTGGAGCGGCGTTTCCTGAGGTGACCGCCCAGTACCTCGGCTTTGGCGGCGGCGGCACAGCGCTGGAGCTCCGGTGAGCTGAAGACCGTCGAGAAAAACATCACGGAGCTGTGGGTCTGTGGAGCGGCCAGCCACGGGCGGCGGCGCTGACTTTAACAACGGGAGCCTGGGATCTCTCGCTGAGATCGACAGTGGCAAAGTTCCATCCAGCGCGGCCTTGCTGGCTTCGGAAGCCGCGGTCTCGAGTAAGGAGGCGGCCGTCCAGGGTTCCCAGGCCACTGAGAGGACTCTCCCGACGCCGGAGCAACATCACCCGGCAAGAATGGCCTGGAACATCGGGCCTCCGTAAAGGCAACTGTGGAGGCCTCAATAGGCCGACTATGGGTGAACTGGGGATGGGGACTGGACACTGTGCCTTCCCTCATAATGGAAACCATTGTGGGGGGATGTTTTCATGTTTAAATCTCTTTATTACTGTTACGTCTGTATTCTTTCTTTATGTGCTGCATTGGCAAGAAGCATTTCACTACACCTAGGTGTATGTGACCAATAAAATAACCTTTGAACCTTTGATCTGCCACACATCTGCCCACTCACTCAACCTATCCAGGTCACACTGCAATCTCCTAACTTCCTCTTCACAGTTCACACTGCCACCCAGCTTTGTGTCATCCGCAAACTTGCTAGTGTTGCTCCTATTTCCCTCTTCCAAATCATTAATATATATGGTAAACAGTTGCGGCCCCATCACAGCACAAAATGCCTGAACATGGTACATGTATAGAAGTTTGAGAGCGTTGTCAGGGACATGCCGGACTTCCTAAGCCTTCTAAGGAAGTCGAGCGTCGAACTTGAAAAAGATCATCATTCCTTCATTGTTCTTGCAGGAGGACTGCAGTGGCTTTTGAAGACGGCTCAACACTGCCCCCCCTCCTGGACAATTGGAGAAGGGCAATAAATGCAGGCCTTGCCCGCTTCACCTACATTCTGAAAATGGAAAGATATGGCAAAAGATCACTGCACTCATGCATGTGTACAAGGCACAGAACTCACCGTCTAGAGCATAGACTACCTGATGGAAGTTCGACACGTTATGGCCCCCTCTTGCAAGGATCTTTGAGATTTCGTCCATCATAAGAGTATGACTTCCACCTGTGGACACATTCACAATTACAGGGTGCAAGGATTTAGACATTAGTCTTCATAAATATAACACGGAACAGGCCCTTCAGCCCATCGAGTCCGCGCCGACCCCCGCACAATAACATTATCCTACACAGTAGGTATGTTACAAAACTTACCTTCAGCGGCGCTGCAATTCTGCCACTGGCCGTGTGCGCGATTTTGGCGCGTTTTTGGGGGGGGGGGGGGGGGGGGGGGGTTAAAATGGGGGGGGGGGGGAATTATATTTGTTGGAGTGCAAGATGTTGCTACAGAATCGTTCCTACGGCCGTTCTGTGTGTTTTTAAAAAAAATTCACCCAACAAGTTAATCGCTGGAATGATTTTAAAATCAGCTTCTGCAGCCGTCAATGCCGACAATGGGGACGGATTTTATGGAACCAGGTAAAAGCAAGTAGTTTTAAATGGTATAAAAGTGTTTCTTAAGAGGTATTTAATTCACATTTGCTAAACTAAATTTCTTCCCCTGGCATATAGACCGGCAGTGTATTTGCTGAGATATGGAGGACTAAATTCACTGCATCCTGAACATTCCAAATGGTCCCGTTCCAGAAAATCCCACTCGCAAGCTGATTAAATGGCCATTAAGGCTACAGGTTATTAAACATTAAATTCTATTCTTAAGCCTAAAACCCATGACATAGATGTTTTAGATATTCTGAATTATTGTGTGAATGTTATTTGGACACTAAGGGTATTTAAAAATGTTAATCTATTCTTAAGAAATGGGTAGATGTTTAGATCTAGTAATTGAATTTTGTAATTAGCTACAATTAGGTAACTAACTAATTATATGCTTTAATTTCAAGTCATCTAAGTAAGATTGTTTCATATTTGTTTCAGAATGCTTCAATCTACAATAACTGATAATTTATTTCAGTTCTCTTAAATTTTAAGAAAGTTATCGGCTTTTAAATGTTCTCGATCGCAGCTTTTGTGTTTTGTATTAAGTCAATGGAAAAGCTATAGGGAACAAGATGTCAATTTCCGAGTATGAAAATGGCCATAACCTTTTTAATATGAAGATATGAAAGTGAATTAGGTGTCAAATTAAACTTCTTTGTATGCTTTATCTGATGGGATAAATTAAAGACAATTTTTAAAATCTCAAAATTTTTTAACATTGATAGGGGCAATTTTGAATTTACAGAAGCCAATTAACCAACAAACCTGCACATCTTTGGAATGTGGGTGGAAACCGCAGCACCCGGAGAAAACCCATACGGTCACGGGGAGAACGTGCAAACTCTGTACAGACAAGCACCCATAGCCTTGATCGAACCCAGGCTTCTGGCGCTGTAAAGCAGCAACTCTACCGCTGCGCCACATTCACGTTCATGTTCAAGTGAACCTCAGTGTCCTTCCATTCAAATCACTGACTTGCTGGTGTATGGAGCAATTGGGAAGGCAAATGGTATGTTGCACTTCATTAGAAGGGGATGTGAGTACAGAGTAAAGGCATATCACTGTAATTATTGAGGGCCTTGCAGAGAGTTGATGTAATGTGTACTGTACTAATTCCCACTAAAGGGCCTGTCCCACTTAGGTGATTTTTTCGGCGACAGCTGTAAAATAGGCCATCACATCACCACATGGTCGCGGGGTGACGCCTGTATTGTCGTGAGTTGTCTCATCAAGTGTCATAACGTTTTTCTTGTCGCCGCTGGGTTTTGAAATGTTCAAAACCCTTTGGCGCTAGTGGGCTTGACGTTGCCTGTCTTCTCCTGTCGTGTGTGCTTTCGTAGGTTGTCGCCAGGAGACGATGGCTGTCGCAGGGTGATGACCTCGATGATTTCCATTGGCGACAACCAACGTCATCGTACGTCAACCGGCGACATTACGGGCGTCAAGAGAAGTCTTCATTTGTCGCCGACAGGGTCGTAGCATGTCGAAGCTTGTCGCGGGTGGAGCTAGGTTGACTTTGGTTGTCGCCTGTGTGGTCGTAGGTTTGTGGTAAGTGTGGTCGTAGGTGAATGGCACGAGTCGCGAGGAATCGTGTCGCTGGTTGACGTAGCTTGTCGTAGCTTGATGTCGACTAGGCGGTAGCTTGTCCCTCTACGACTAACGCCGGCAGTCGCCTATAAAAAAAATCGCCTAAGTGGGACAGTCTCCTCAGGGTATACTTGGTGCAGAAGGATTGCAATACAGAATGTCCAGAAACTTCCTGAAGTGCTGAGTTTGCCATGTGTGAATAGATTGAGTAGACCAGGCTTCTAGCACCAAGAAAGGCTTGGACCGAATGAATATGGAGAGGATGGTTCCATTACTGGGAGAGTCCAGGACTAGAGGCCACAGCCTCAGAATAAAAGGACACACCTCTAGAAAGGAGATGCGAAAAAATATCTTTAGGCAGAGGGTGGTGAATCTGTGGAATTCATTGCCACACAAGACAGTGGAGGGCAGGTCAATGGGTATTTTTAAGGACAGAGATTGATAGATTCTTGATTAGTATGGGTGTCAGAGGTTATGAGGTGAAGGCAGGAAAATTGGAGGGAAAGATCGATCAGCCATAATTGAATGACGGAGTAGACTTGATGGGCCGAATGGCCTAATACTGTTCCGAGAAGTTGTGAATTTGGAAAGCTGAGAGTTAATCTGACTGAAACGCAAAATTCTTTCGTGACTTGACAGGGTGAATGCAGTGACGATTTATTCCTTGGTTGAGGAATCTTGAACCGTTCTCAGAAGGAGGGGTAGACTGCTTGGTACAAAGGAAGGGACAAGAGACTAGAAGAGTGTTTAATTGTCATATGTACCATCAACGGAACAATGACATCCCCATTTGCTGCAGATTATTATCCATTGACATAACACGCAGAAACAAATATATCAGAGTCGACAATATAATAAAGTAATTACCACAATGCTTAGTAGCCATAAAGGTTCAAGAAATAAAGTCTGTGGTGCAATCAAGGACACAGTGGAAGATGTAAAGATGCTGATGTTACTGTTGTACAGTGTTCAAGACCCTAATGGTTGCTGGAAAGACTATAGGCATAGGAACAGAACTAGGCCATTCAGCCCATCGACTCCACACCGCCATTCAATCATGGCTGATCGACATTTCCCTCCCAATCCCATTTTCTTGCCTTTGCCCCGTGACCTTTGACACCCGTACTAATCACGAAACTATCAATCTCCGCATTAAAAATGCCCAATGTCTTGGCCTCCACCACCGTCTGTGGCAATGAATTCCACAGATTCACCACCCTCTGGCTATAGAAATTCATTCTCGTCTCCATTCTAACGGAACGTGGTGGTCTCTGGGAGTGAGATGTGGTGAAATGTCTTCACTTAGATGGTGAAAAATACTTGTGATCATATACGTCGGTGCACTGTGGTGCCATGGTCATAGAGTTTACTCTAAGCAGAGGCAATTGGTTCTGCCTATTAAATCAAATAGGGTGGCATGGTGCTACACTAGTAGAGTTGCTGCCTCACATTGCCAGAGACCCGGCTGATTCTGACTACGGATGCTGTCTGTGCGGGGTTTGTACGTTCTCCCTGTAACCTACGTGGGTTTCCTCTGAGATCCTCAATTTCCTCCCAAACTCCATAGACATGCAGGTTTGTAGGTTAATTGGTTTTGGTATAATTGGAAATTGTCCCTAGTGCGTGTAGGATAGTGTTACAGTGTGGGGATTGCTGGTCAGCCCGGACCAGATGGGTCGAAGGGCCTGTTTCTGCGCTGTATCACGAAACTAAACTAAAAGATTTATGGATATTAAGGGAATCAAGGGATGTTGGGGCAATGCAGGAAGATGGTGTCAGGGTAGAAGATCTGCCATGATAAATGTTGGATAAACGTTGTTGCAGGCACGAAGGACCAAGTGGCCAACTCCTGCGCCGACTTAGTTATAGATACTGCGTGGAAACAGGCTCTTCAGCTCACCAATGCCTCCACTTCCTCAGAAGGCATAGGAGGCTCGGCAGGTCAAAAAACCTTTTGGTGCATTGCCCTTCATCAGTCAGAGCATTGAGTCTAGAAGGCAGACACAAAATGCTGGAGTACAACTCAGTGGGTCAAGCAGCATCTCTGGATAGAAGGATCTCTGGAGAGAAGCATCTTTCCAAAGATGCTGTCTGACCCACTGACTTACTCCAGCATTTTGTGTCTACCTTCGATCTAAACCAGCATCTGCAGTTCTTTCCTACACATATTGAGTATAGAAGTTGGGAGGTTATGTTGCAGTTGTATAAGACTGCATTTAGAGTATTGCGTTCAGTTAAGGGCACCATGTTATAGGAAAGATGTTGTCAAGTTGAAATGGGCACAGAGATGATTTACAAGAGCTGCCCCAACCACCTCCTCTGGCGGCTTGTTCCATACACCCACCACCCTTTGTGTGAAAGGGTAACCCCTCAGATTCCTATTAAATCTCTTCCCCTTCATCTTAAACCTATGTCCTTTGGTCCTCGATTCACCTATTCTAGGCAATAGACTCTGTGCATCTACCCGATCAATTCCTCTCATGATTTTATATGTGTATATTGAATGGAACCGTTCTGTATTTATGCTTACAATACTCTGTTGTGCTGCAGCAAGCAAGAATTTCATTGTCCTATGTGGGACACATGACAATAAACTCTCTTGACTCTTGACTTGAATCAATAAGATCACCCTCTCATCCTCCTGTGCTCCAAGGAATGAAGTCCCAGTCTACTCAACCTCTCCGTACAGCTCACGCCCTCTAGTCCTGGCAATATCCTTGTAAATATTCTCTGTTCCCTCTCCAGCTTGAGGCTTCTTAACACTTTCTTTTGTACTCACTTGGAATAGGACTAAGCCATTCGGCCCCTTCAGCCAGCTCTACCCTTTAATAAGATCATGGCCCACCTGATTACAATTTCAGCTGCAATAACTTTTCACCTCCTTGCCTATCAAATATGAACACACCTCTAGACTATGTCCCACACTCTGGACTTTGTATAGCTTGCACTAAGGACAACTGCTTGCAATGTTATGGCCTGGTTACCCAGTATAACTAATAGTTTATTGTTATTTTAATTTGGTTCAGAGATTGCCACGACTGCCCCGAACATGGGAGAAGAAAGAAGGAAGATTAGACTTTATTCCCTTCCATCACAGTGAGGAATGTGAGGAATCCACTGTGGTGGATGTTTATGGTAACTTTTATGTAGTTGTGTGTCTTGTTGCTTTTTTTAGTATGGCTGCATGGTAAATCGAGTTTCACTGTACCTTAATTGGTACACATGACAATAAAATACCTTTGCAATATGGCATGAAACAGGCCCTTTGGCCCACTGAGTCCGTGCCGGTCAGTGATCACCCTGTACACTAGCACCATCCCACACATGCTCGAGACAATTTACAATCTTTACCCAAGCCAATTAATCTACAAACCTTTATGTCTTTGGAGTGTGGGAGGAAACCATAGCACCCGGGGAAAACCCATGCAGGTCACGGGGAGAACGAACAAGCTCCGTACAGACAAGCACCCGTAGTCAGGATCGAACCCTGGGTCTCTGGCGCTGTAAGGCAGCAACTCTACCGCTGCGCCATCAAGCTGCCCCAGTGTATCTATGTGTTGTTGCGTTAATCAGTCTGCAAAGGCACATCAAGTAACATGTTCATGGTTGTGTTCCTGGTGCATCTGCCAGTGAAACACTCTTGACCTAACACACTGCCTCCAGCACCTCTACAATGCTGGACAGCCAAACAGTCTGTGACATTTTGGGATGCAGGGCCTGTTCAGTTTAGTTTAGCTTTGAGATACAAACCTAGAAACAGGCCCTTCGGCCCACCGGATCTGCGCCGGCCAACAATCACCCGTACACCAGCGCTATCCCGCACACTAGGCACAATTTACAGAAGCCAATTAACCTGCAATCCTGCACGTCTTTGGAGTCCGAGAGGAAACCGGAGCACCCGGAGATAACCCATGCGGTCACAGGGAGAACGTACAAACTCCGTAAAGACAGCACCCGTAGTCAGGGTCACTGGCGCTATAAGACGGCAGCTCTACCACTGTGCCGCCCTTCCTCCGAGTTCCTCCAGCTTTGCTTGCCTACCTACTCTTCACTGAAAGTTTACAGTTTAGCTTTTGTTGCGTGCAGTCAGCGGAAAGACAATACATGATTACAATAGAGCCATTCACAGTGTATAGATACATAATAAGGGAATAACGTTTAATGCAAGGTAAAGTCAGCAAAGGCTGATCAAGGATAGTCCAAGGGTCACCAATGAGGTAGATAGTCGTTCTGGACCTCATTGGCGAACGAGCTGCCAGAGGTGGTCGTTCGTCATTAGGGAGACCACTCATTCTAGATATTAGAGTGATACAGTGTGGAAACTGGCCCTTCGGCCCAACCTGCCCAAACCGGCCAACAATGTCCCATCTACCCTCGTCCCACTTGCCTGTACTTGGTCCATAACCCTCCAAACCTGTCCTATCCATGTACCTGCCCAACTGTTTTTTAAACGATGGGATAGTCCCAGCCTCAACTACCTCCTCTGGCAGCTTGTTCCATACACCCACCGCCCTCTGTGTGAAAAAGCTACCTCTCGGATTCCTACCAGCTCTTATGGATCCAGCGGAGTTAAGGGATATGGAGAAAAGTAGAAACTTACAAAACTTATAGAAACTTACAAATTCTTAAGGGGTTGGACAGGCTTGATGCAGGAAGATTGTTCCCGATGTTGGGCAAGTCCGGGACAAGGGGTCACAGTTTAAGGATAAGGGGGAAATCTTTTAGGATCGAGATGAGAAAAACATTTTTGACACAGAGAGTGGTGAATCTGTGGAATTCTCTGCCACAGAATGTAGTTGAGGCCAGTTCATTGGCTACATTTAAGAAGGAGTTAGATGTGGCCCTTGTGGCTAAAGGGATCAGGGGGTATGGAGAGAAGGCAAGTACAGGATACTGAGTTGGATGATCAGCCATATTAAATGGCGGTGCAGGCTCGAAGGGCCGAATGGCCTACTCCTGCACCTATTTTCTATGTTTCTATGTAGGCAGGAACGAGGTACTGATTGTGGATGATCAGCCGTTGTGGAATTAAGAATAAAACAAGATCACAAATAATAAAAAGAACTAACCATTCAATTTTATATTATTGGGCTGGAAGCTTAGCTGACAGTGAAAAGGCTGTGTGTTATCAGTGCTAAGAAGCTGTTTGCTGAAAGCATGTATTGCAGTGCCTTATCAGTGCTAAGGAGCTGTTGATGACGCATGCATATTGCTGCTAACTGCTTTTGGTGGTATGGTGTTGCTTACTAAGCACAAAGTAACTGCTGTCGGTGCTGGGGAACTGTTCGCGCACCTCACGTACTGCTGCTATCAGCGGCATACGAGTTGGGGTCTCCGTACTACTAGTGTTGTGCAGGACGCATCCTGCCTGTAACTGAGTAACACCCAGACCGCAGGATGATTCAGTAATATGATAAACAAATTGTACAAGTTGTACAAGTTGCATGTGCGCGATAACAAATGGCGGACTGCAGGAGTGGGGCGCCGTTGTGTATGGCAGTTCTCCCTCTCACCCTTTTTTATTTTTTGTCCTGTTAAAAAACAAAATGTTAGTTTGAGGTCTTCTTTTATGTGGGGGGTGGTATTTCTTTGTCCCCTACCTGGTCGGAGAGGCGGCTTCCCTCTGAGTTGCTTCTTCGCCCCTTCCTCGCAGCCTACCATCGGACTGGAGCGGCGTTTCCTGTCGGGACCGGCCGGGACTACGGCTTCCGCAGCGGCACAGCGCTGGGACACCATCATGCCGCGGGCGATGCCTTACCGGGTCGCCGTGCGATATGCTCCGGAGTGCTGTGACCGCCGACTCCAACATCGGAGAAGCTGCAGAGCGTCCTGCCGCGGGCGGGTGGCGTGGATTTAAAACACCGCGGAGCCTGGGATCTCTTGCCGAGATCGCCAGAGTCGGAGCTCCAGCCAGCGTGGCCTGTCGACTTCGGGAGCCGCGGTCTCCGGGGAGGGAGCGGCTTCTCAAGACATTCCAAGCTGCCGAGGAGTGTTCACCCAACGCCGGAGTTCCAGCTTTCCAGCAAGAGGGCCTGAAAAAATCGGACTTGCTGCGGAGGACACAAATAAGCCCCGACCTCGGGTGATTCACAGAGGAAGAGGACTTAACTTTTTGATGCCTTTCCCCACAGTGGAACATTTTGATTCTGTTGTGGGGGGACGTTCATGTTGAATTCTATAATATGTTGTGTCATTTTTTCTTAATTTTAATTTTTTCTTTGGATGTACAGAAACGTAATTATTTATTTTATGTAAAGCACTTTGGTTTCAACCCAAGTTGATTTAAACGTGCTATATAAATAAAACTTACTTGCTTACATAAATTGTATTTATCAATTCAGGTGATTGGATGATACCAATGAGCTGCTGTCTAATGACAATGCTGGTAGGATAAGTATGTGTCATACCATATTGTAATATTGTATACGGATGCTTAATGACTATATAACCTTTGCATTTCTGTACTGTTAGTCAGTTCTTACAACTTGCACCACTGGAGCTGCTGGGTCTGTGTGGCGAATACCAAGAACTCTGCAGCGCTGTAATAGAATTATTAAGTTGTAACAAGTGTTTGTGTCTAGTTTTATTAAACTAAAGATTGACTTAAAAGAATCCAATTCATGACCGTGATCACATGATCATATTGAATGGCGGTGCTGGCTCGAAGGGCCGAATGGCCTACTCCTGCACCTATTGTCTATTGTCTATTAAATGTTTTCCCCTTCACCTTGAACTTTATGTGCTCTGGTCCTCAATTCCCCTACTCTGGGTAAAAGACTCTGTGCTTCTACCCAATCTATTCCTCTCATGATTTGGTCTAGAATGATTGTCAGCAGAGACTCGCTGGGCCGAAGGGCCTCGTACCGTGGCATCCACCTGTCCTGTGGAAAGGTCTGGATAGGTCACACATGAAGTGAGTGGCCGTTTGTTCGGCCTACTTTGTGAGGCTTACGTTCAAAGTGGAAGGGAAACATGTCCTTTTCCACACTAACAAAGGCAGAATATAACGTGCTGGAGGAATTCAGTGGGTCAGGCAGCAACTATGGAGGGAGTGGCCAGATGAGGTTTCTGGCAGGGCCCCTTCTTCACACCTTCATCACCCGAAACGTTGCTTGTCCATTTCTCCAGTGTGGGGGTTATTAAATTTGGGGATTTATGTTTATTATATATTATCTACTCTTTACTTAGAGGATGGTGGGTACATGAGACGAGCTTCCAGAGTCAGAGAGTGTGGAAAAACGCCCTTCGGCCCAACTTGCCCACACCAGCAACATGTCCCATCTACACTAGTCCCACCTGCCTATGTTTGCTCCATATCCCTCTAAACGGTCCTATCTATGTACCTGTCTAACTGTTTCTTAAACATTGCGATAGTCCCTGCATCAACTACCTCCTCTGGCAGCTCATCCATATATCCACCACTCTTTGTGTGAAAATGTGATCCTTCAGGTTCCTATTAAATCTTTCCCCCCCCCTCACCTTAAACCTATGCCTTCTGGTTCTCTATTCACCTACTCTGGGCAAGAGACTCTGCATCTACCCGATTTATTCCTCTCATGATTTTAAACACCTCTATATGCGAGGAGGTACAGTAGTTTTGGAAGGTGCTATAAAAACTTCTACAAGACACTTGGGAAGGTGCATGGATAGGAAATGTTGAGAGGGATTTGGCTGAATGTTGGCAAATTACACTAGCTTAGATGAGGCATCTTGGTCAATATGGACGTTGGGCTGAAGGGCCTGTTTCCGAGCCGTATGACTCTATCTAAGTGCAGGAAGGAACTGCATATGCTGGTTAGACAATAGGTGCAGGAGTAGGCCATTCGGCCCTTCGAGCCAGCACCGCCATTCAATGTGATCATGGCTGATCATCCCCAATCAGTACCCCGTTCCTGCCTTCTCCCCATATCCCCTGACTCCGCTATTTTTAAGAGCCCTATCTAGCTCTCTTTTGAAAGCATCCACAGAACCTGCCTCCACTGCCCAGGCAGAGAATTCCACAGACTCACCACCCTCTGTGAGAAAAAGTGTTTCCTCGTCTGCGTTCTAAATGGCTTACTCCTTATTCTTAAACTGTGGCCCCTGGTTCTGGACTCCCCCAACATTGGGAACATGTTTCCTACCTCTAGCGTGTCCAAGCCCTTAACAATCTTATATGTTTCAATGAGATAACCTCTCATCCTTCTAAACTCCAGAGTGTACAAGCCAAGCTGCTCCATTCTCTCAGCATATGACAGTCCCGCCATCCCAGGAATGTGTACAAGCCCAGCTGCTCCATTCTCTCAGCATATGACAGTCCTGCCATCCCGGGAATGTGTACAAGCCCAGCTGCTCCATACTCTCTGCATATGACAGTCCCGCCATCCCGGGAAGTTTAAACCGAAGATAGACACAAAAAGCTGGAGGAACTCAGCGGGACTGGCAGCATGTCTGGAGAGAAGGAATGGTTGACGTTTCGGGTCGAGACCCTTCTTCAGACTGGTTAGGGATAAGGGAAACAAGAGATATAGACGGTGAGATGGGGAGATAACAAACAATGAATGAAAGGAATGCAAAAAAAGTAACAATGATAAATATCCATTGTTAGCTATTTGTAGGGTTAAAACAAGAAGGGTGAAAAATATCTAATTGTGTTGACGCCTATTAAGAAGCTGTAAATAAGAATTTAATTGTTCCATTGTCAACACTGATGACAATTAAACACCCCTTGTTGCTTGTGTTGATGCCACAGCTGTTGCCTGACCCACTGAGTTCCTCCGAAACGTCACCCATTCCTTCTCTCCAGAGATGCTGTCTGTCCCGCTGAGTTAATCCAGCTTTTTGTGTCTACCTGTAGTTGCTTGAGCGTCCATACAGACTCAGAAACAAGTCAAGTCAAGTCAAGTCAAGTTTATTTGTCACATACACATACGAGATGTGCAGTGAAATGAAAGTGGCAATGCTCGCAGACTTTTGTGCAAAAGACAAACAACCAAACAAACTACAAACACAATCATAATACACATATTCTTTTACATAATAAATAATGGAAGGAAAAACATTCAGTAGAGTTAGTCCCTGGTGAGATAGGCGTTTACAGTCCGAATGGCCTCTGGGAAGAAACTCCTTCTCATCCTCTCCGTTCTCATGGTGAGTCACATCATGGCCACTCGCTTGTCCCCTCTCCCATCAGGAAAAAGTGTGAAAATGCACACCTCCAAATTCAGGGACAGTTTCTTCCCAGCTGTTATCAGGCAACTGAATCTTAACCAGAGAGCAGTCCTGAACTATTATCTACCATTTTGGTGACCCTCAGACTATCCTTGATTGGACTTTACTGGCTTTACCTTGCATTACACGTTTTTCCCCTTATCATGTATCTATAATATACACTGCAAATGGCTCGATTGTAATCATGTATTGTCTTTCTGCTGACTGGTTAGCACGCAGCGAAAGCTTTTCACTGTACCTTGATACACGTGACAACAAACCAAATTCAAACCTATCCCTTTACTCCAGAGATGCTGCCTGACCCATTGAGTTACTCCAGCATTGTGCGATTCTTTTCACTCTACCCCAGTGCAGTGAACAATAATAAAACTGAAACATAGACAACTGAAATTGAAGGCCCGCTCTTGTGTGGTATGGCTGCCCAGCCTGCAGCTGTTCGTTTTTTACATAAAAAATTTTTTTTTGTGAGTTTTAGTGTTTTGTTTTTGGAGCTCTAGTCTTTTTTATGTGGGGGGTGGGGGGGCGGGGGAGGAAGGGGAAACCACTTTTCAGGGTCCCTACCTGGTCGGAGAGGCAGCTTTTCTCCGGGATGGAGCGGCCTTTGCTGAGGGGACCGCCCAGTACCTCAGCTTCGGCGGCGGCGGCACAGCGCTGGAGCGCTATCGCGGAGTGGAGCGGACGATGCCTTGCCTGGGTCGCCGCGCTGGAGCTCCGGTGAGCTGAGACCGCCGAGTAAAACATTGCGGAGCTGCGGGTCTGTGGAGCGGCGCTGACTTTTCATCGGGAGCCTGGAGTCTCTTGCTGAGATCGCCAGTGGTGGAGCTCTATCCAGCGTGGCCTTGTTGGCTTCAGAAGCCGCGGTCTCCGGTAAGGGAAGCGGCCGTTCCAGGTGTCCCATGCTGCTGAGAGGATTCTCCCGACGCCGGAGCACCATCATCCAGCGAGAACGGCCTGGAACATCGGGCCTCCGTAAAGGCAACTGTGGAGGCCTCAATAGGCATGGGATGGGGGGGACTGGACTTTGTGCCTTCCCTCATAATGAGAACCATTGTGGGGGGATGTTTTTATGTTTAAATTTCTTTATTATTGTTATGTCTGTATTCTTTCTTCATGTGCTGCATTGGCAAGAAGCATTTCACTACACCTAGGTGTATGTGACCAATAAAATAACCTTTGACCTTTTGAACCTTGTGAGCTACTCATGTACTACTATTCCGCTCTTGCATTGATTACTCATTATAATGCAATGATTCGGATTCCGGACACGCATTTATACATTGCTGCACCCCATCTACATTTGGAAAAGTAAAATAGGGAGAGAGAAAAAAAAACTTCTTACCCATCAGGGCCACGGTTAACAGTTTTGCACAGTGTGCAACGGATGCACAAGTTAACAGAAGCAGAAAAGCTGACTTTGCCATTCTACCCTTGCAGGAAGTAGTCTTTACAAATTTCAGATGGACACTAAAGACTGGTGTGCTGTCACATTGAAGAAGGTGCCTCGACCCGAAACGTCACCTGTTCCTTCTCTCCAGAGATGCTGCCGCCTGTCCCACTGAGTTACTCCGTCTTTTTTGCGTCTACTAGACGGTCTAGCTTCTTTTTAAACCAACATCTGCAGTTCCTTCCTGCACTTGCAAACTTCAGCTCGCCTGCCTTCACCAGAGTCGACCAGTGTCCCTCTCTGGACGGGGCGCTGGGATTAGGATGTCACCGCAGTGATTACATGGAGGAGAAACTCCCAGCGACCGCAATCCAGAGACGGGGGCCACTGGTGTTGACAGGACAGCTCTTCCGCAATCGCTCCGTACAACCCGGCTGCACATTCGCGCAACTCCGCCTCCACCCTCCCACTGGGAGAGGGAGAGGGAGGAACCCCAAGGCGGAGTTTTATTTTAAACCTTTATCACATTTATCTCCAGCCACAACCAAAGATCCTATAGCTATAAGATCTTTGGCCACAACTCCTCAGCAGTTGCGCCTAAAGTTTACAGCAAGATAGACACAGCATGCTGGAGTAACTCAGCGGGACAGCAGGCAGCAACTCTGGAGAGACCCTTCCAGCAGTTTGTTGTTTTCCTCTTTTATTAGAAACGTTTGAAAAGTTTCACATTCCCGTTGTGACGCCCCTGATCCCCTGCCCCCCTCCCCCTACCCTCCCGCACTCACTCCACCCCCATCCACTATTAGCAGCTCTCCGGCGGGGCAACCATTCCCTCCTGGCCATTGGGTTCCCATTGTGCAGCTGACGGGCACGGCAAGTGGAAAAGGGATTTATTAAAGCTTAAAATGTGAATAACTCTTATAATATAACAACAATTTAAATGTTAAAGGGGAGATTTATTCAGTCCATTCTTTCTTGTTGCGTCTCTTGTTGCGTTCTGCAGCCGGGGGAGGTGGTCGGCTTCAGGCGGGGCCGGTGGGGTGGCTTTCTGGTGGGCTAGTATGTGAGTTGTGGGCCGAAGGGACTGGTTTCCAGAGGGCTAATATGGATGTGGGCCGAATGGATTCTTGGGCAGCTGGGGTCAGGGAGGCTTCAGGTCGGGGCCGGCGGGAGCGTTCTGTAGCCGGGGTAGCGGGATGGCTTCAGGCAGGGTCCGGTGGGGGGGGGGGGGGGGGGGGGGGGCGGAGTGCTGCCATGGCCTGCCGCTGGGGGGGTTGTGCGAAGGGAGGGGGATGGGAGGGGGAGGGTGTGGGCAGAGGGGGTGAGCCTACTGGACTCGCAGTTCACTCACTCACGGCTTGTGGACTCACAGTTCACTCACTCACAGCTTGTGGACTCACAGTTCACTCACTCACGGCTTGTGAACTCACAATTCACTCACTCACGGCTTGTGGACTCACAATTCACTCACTCACGACTTGTGGACTCACAATTCACTCACTAACGGCTTGTGGACATAGTTCAGGACTCAACTCTCACTCATGGCTACCAGGCTGGCTGACTGACTCACGCCCGACCTCAATGGCTTTATTCTCCTCGCCCCCGGAAGGGGCGTTACTTTCATGGTGACTGACAGGACAGAAGACTAATCTGCTAATTTCATGATTTCTTCACCCTTCATAACTTTTATAATATTCCATTGATCTGAAAAAAACTTGGTGGGCTTGGAGCAGAGGAGAACGATGAGTAAGGTGGCAAAAAATCATAGTGATATAGGCTACCGTTTTTGCACAAATTTAAAAACAACACAGACCGGAAGTGGTCAAGATGAGAGTTTTAGTAACAGTATAGGCAGAAGATATAGATAGAAAATACAGGGCAAGATTATCAAGTTTGTTGATGATACAAAAGTGGGTGGTTTTGCAGATAGTGCAGATGGTTGTGAAAATTTGCAGCAGGATCAGGATCAAGTGACCAGGTGGGCTGAGGAATGTTTGATGGAATTTAATACAGAGAAGTGTAAGGTATTGCATTTTGGGAGGTCTAACAAGGGCAGTGCCTACACATTATGTGCAGCAGAGGGATCTAGGAGTTCAGGTGCATGGTTCCTTGAAGGTCAAGGTACAGGTCGAAAGGCTTTGCTCTTCATCAGTCAGAGTATTGAATATAGACGGTACACAAAAAAGCTGGAGAAATTCAGCGGGTGCAGCAGCATCTATGGAGCGAAGGAAATAGGCAATGTTTTGGGCCGAAACCCTTCTTCAGACTGATGGGGGGTGGGGGTGGCGGGGAGAAGAAAGGGAGAAAAAAAGGAGGAGGAGCCCGAAGGCTGGGGGATGGGAGGAGACGGCAGGAGGGCTGAGGAAAGGAAGGAGACAGCAAGGACTAACAAAATTGGGAGAATTCAGAGAAGATTTACGAGGACGTTGCCAGGACTAGAGTGTGAGAACTATAGGGAGAGGTTGAGTAGGCTGAGTCCCTATTCATTGGAGCACAGGAGAATGAGGGGTGATCTTATAGAGGTGTATAAAATCATGAGAGGAATAGATCGGGTAGGTGCACTGAATCTCTTGCCCAGAGTAGGGGAATCGAGGACCAGAGAACAAGGTGAAGGTAAAAACATTTAATAGAAATCTGAGGGGTTAGCCTGAAATCTGAGTGGTTAGACCAGTTAGCCTGACATCAGTGGTGGGGAAGATGCTGGAGTCAATTAAAAAAGATGAAATAGCAGCAAATTTGGATAGGAGTAACAGGATCGGTCCGAGTCAGCATGGATTTACGAAGGGGAAATCATGCTTGACTAATCTTCAGGAATTTTTGAGGATGTAACTAGGAAAATGGACAAGGGAGAGCCAGTGGATGTAGTGCACCTGGACTTTCAGAAAACATTTGATAAGGTCCCACATAGGAGATTAGTGGGCAAAATTAGGGCACATGGTATTGGGGGTAGAGTGCTGACATGGATAGAAAATTGGTTGGCTGACAGGAAACTAAGATTAGGGATTAACGGGTCCCTTTCAGAATGGCAGGCAGTGATGAGTTTGGTACTGCAAGGCTCGGTGCTGGGAACGCAGCTATTTACGATATACATCAATGATTCAGCTGAAGGGATTCAAAGTAACATTCATTCTTGCGATTTAAACATAAACCAAAGGTATAGCGTGGACTTGCAGGAGTCCATCCAAAAACTAAGCGGACACAAGTTGTGTGCATGAGACGTGTTTTAATCGATAAGATAGAGCTCCCTACTCACCTTACATACCCCTATGGGTCAACCCCGTGACCTGCGCCTCACCCATTGAGACACCTAACTCCTCCCTCCAGAGCTGAGGGGTTGCTCTGCCAGTGGCCTGCCACCAGGTGCCGCCACAAAGGAATAGTTAGATCTCAAGCCGGGTGTTGAGCAGCCAGGTTGTTGTATCTGCGTCAATGTCTGCCAGGCCCTGAGCTCCATTTGGTGGGTGGTAGAGTGGGCATCCAGAGATGACATGGTTGGCTGCCTGTTGTTCTGCTCCACATTCATAGGCTGGGCTCTGGCGGAGCCCCCACCTCAGCATGCTGGCATTGAAACGCCCAACACCAGTACCAAGTCTGTTGAGCTTCACCCACGCCCCTCTGGGGAGGTCAGACCCTGGACAGCTTTTATCTGGTGAAGGGATGTAGCTGTGTAATGGAGAGGAGGTTGCCTTCCATTCCAGAGACCACTTAATGGCTATCCAGTGTGCTTTTGTCTCTGTTTGGCTGGATGGATGCTAGGAGTTGTTTTCCATGTAGAGCAAAGGGATGACAGGACTTCAGTCATGGTGGCCTCTGTACAAGTAACATTAGCAAATTTGCAGATGACACAAAGCTGGGTGGCAGTGTGAATTGTGAGGAGGATGCTATGAGCATGCAGGGTGACTTGGACAGGTTGGGTGAGTGAGCAAATGCATGGCAGATGCAGTTTAATGTGGATAAACGTGAGGTTATCCACTTTCGTAACAAAAACAGGAAGGCCGATTATTATCTAAATGGTGTCAAGTTGGCAAAAGGGGAAGTACAATGGGATCTGGGGGCCCTTGTACATCAGTCAATGAAAGTAAGCATGCAGGTACAGCAGGCAGTGAATAGAGGGAGTGGCATGTTGGCCTTCATAACACGAGGAGTTGAGTATAGGAACAAAGAGGTCCTTCTGCAGTTGTATAGGGCCCTAGTGAGACCACACCTGGAGTATTGTGTGCAGTTTTGGTCCCCTAATTTGAGGAGGGACATTCTTGCTATTGAGGGAGTGCAGCGTAGGTTTACAAAGTTAATTCCCGGGATGGCAGGACTGTCATATGCTGAGAGAATGGAGCAGCTAGGCTTGTATACTCTGGAGTTTAGAAGGATGAGAGGATATCTTATTGAATTAAGATTATTAAGGGTTTGGACATGCTAGAGGCAAGAACCATGTTCCTGATGTTGGGGGAGTCCAGAACCAGGGGCCACAGTTTAAGAATAAGGGGTAAGCCATTTAGAACGGAGACGAGGAAACACATTTTCACAAAGAGAGTTGTGAGTCTGTGGAATTCTTTGCCTCAGAGGGCAGTGGAGGCCGGTTCACTGGATACTTTCAAGAGAGAGCTAGATAGGGCTCTTAAAGAAAGTGGAGTCAGGGAAATGGGGAGAAGGCAGGAACGGGTTACTGATTGGGGATGATCAGCCATGATCACATTGAATGGCGGTGCTGGCTCAAAGGGCCGAATGGCCTACTCCTGCACCTATTGCCTATTGACCATAGATCCCTGCACACTAACACAAGCCCACGTACACTAGGAACAATTTACACTTATACCAAGTATACAAACCCAAGCCCATTAACCTACAAACCTGTACGGTGTGTGTGGGAGGAAACCAAATATCTCGGAGAAAACCCACTCGGTCACGGGGAGAACGAACAAACTCCCTTCAGACAGTACCCATTGTCGGGATGGGTCTTGGATCCTGACCATCGGGAACCGGGGTTTCTGGCGCTGCAAGCGCTGTAAGGCAGCAACTCTATCGCTGTGTCACCGTGCCACCTACAAATTGAATTAAATCCAGTCTTGCCCTTTCTTTATTTCATTCTTTGTCCATAATTATAGTCTAATTCATTTTACTCATCTTCTACATAATTTGCCAATTGTTACAAATTTGTCAGTCAAGGAGTTGGTCTGTTTGACCTATCAGTCAATTAATATGCCACTTCCCCTGAAATATAGAATACAGAACAGTACAGCACAGGAACAGGCCCTTCAGCCCACAATGTTTGTGCCGAACATGATGCCAAGTTAAACTGATCTCATCTGCCTGTACATGGTAAGGTATGTTTATTTGCCACATGTACTGAGGTACGGTGAAATTCATTTTTATGTACAGTTCAGTGCAAGTATCACTATACACAAGCACTTAGATACATCATAGATATACATTTCAGATACAATGCAAGTGTATAGCACTAGTACACTGAGACAGTATACAGGGTCAAAAATAAAACTGAAAGACAGCTGAATTTAAAAGGTTTGCTGGGCTGTTGGCAGTGCAATTGAGGTTCCATTGTATTTTTTTCCATTTGCAGTACTTCAGATATGTCAGGAAATCTGGAGAAGAGGTTGGGGGAGTGCTATAGACCTGGAAACTGAAATATACCTTATTTTCCCATGCAAAGAAACCGGGGATTGAAAGCATGGAGAAATTTGAAATCAAGCATTTAAAATGCACCATAGGCACAAAATGCTGGAGTAACTCATTTTTTCAGGCACCATCTCTGGAAAGAAGGTGACGTTTCGGGTTGACACCCTTCTTCAGACTGAGAGTCTGTGCAGAGCCAGTGGATGGCAGACCTATAACCTGTCCATGTCAGGTTCCAACCAGACAAAACATAAGGTCATGAGTAGAGCCAGGATTTTGCCATATATGCCATGTGCCTTTTCATGCCTTTTTTGACGATTTCACCAGGATAATGCCTTTTTCACGATGTGCCTAAATCAGCCCTTTTTTTGCTGTTTTGCTAAAAGGTCATGTGCTATTTTCTCTAGTTTTACCGTGATTACAAAGACTTTTTCTATGTTAACACGTTAATATTAATTCAATTCACTTCAATTCAATTCAATTCAATTCAACTTTAATGTCATTGCACAAATACAAGTATGGGTACAACGAAATGCAGTTTAGCGTCAGTTCGTAGTATAATGCAATATAGAAATAAAAATACAGAATAATCAAACAATAATCAAACAATGTGGACGGAGAGACTGGAGAAGTCTATCGGCGGGACTCCGAGTTCAGCAATGTGATGATATTATTCACCACCCGTTGTAGTGCCTTCCTGTCCGCTACGGTGCAACTGCTGTACCATACCGTGAAGCAGGTGGTCTGGATGCTTTCGATGGTACAGCGGTAAAAGTTGGTCAGGATCTGGGGGGACAGTTGAGCTTTCTTGAGCCTCCTCAGGAAGTAAAGGCGCTGCTGCACCTTTTTGATCAGCTTGGAGGTGTTGACATTAAGGTGTCATAATAATAATGTTATTATTAAGGTGTTAACATAGTATGACTTACAAGAAAATTTCCACCACCGGGGCAAAACCGGGGGCACCACCGTTGGTCGTTCATTCGTTCGTGACGCTGCCCGCTGGTTCAGTCCTCTGCAAGATCTATTTAAGAAAGAACTGCAGATGATGGAAAAATCGAAGGTAGACAAAAAATACTGGAGAAACTCAGCGGGTGAGGCAGCATCTATGGAGGGAAGGAATAGGCAACGTTTCGGGTCGAGAACTTTCTTCAGACTGATGTGGGGGTGGGGGGGGTGCGGGGAGAAAAAGGAAGATGGCAAAGACGGTGGGACTAGGAAAGCTGGGAAGGGGAGGAGGAGGAGGGAGAAGACAAGGGTTATATAAAATTAGAGAAGTTAATGTTGATACCGCTGGGGTGTAGACTACCCAAGCGAAATGCCCAAGCTTGTCTCCTCACTACATTTACTGCTGGCTCCAGTCACAAATCTGAGTTTTTGAGTGATCTGTGCAAGGTATTCATTGATGTTGGAATTCCACTGTAGAAATTGGAAAACAAATCTCTCAGAGTCTTTTTTAGAGAAATACGCAGTCATATACCAAGCCAGTCATCATTACGGAAAAATTATGTTGACAGCAACTTCAACATTGTTGTGCAGAAAATTAGTGATTAAGTTGCATGCACAGCTTCAACATTGTTGTGCATGCAACAAAATATGGATCTCAATAGACGAGACAACCAATGCTGTGGGGAGTTATGTTACCAATGTGGTCAATGCACACTGGAGGCAGGTCAACCATCAAAGGAGTATTTGTTGACAGCAGAAGTATTGGAGAAGTTAAACAGCACAACTATTGATCAGTTGTTTACATCTTCACTTGCTGTACTTTGGCCAGAAGGTATAAAACATGAGAATGTTCTTCTGTTTGTAACTTAAAGTTTTATTCCCCAAAATGTTGCATTTGACATGATAGCTCAAGGACTTCATAGAATTACCAAGCACAGACATAGCTTGTTTCCAATGTCGATCACCTAGTTTCCAATGTCAAGAAAATCTTCCTCAAAGCACCATCACATGTGCAGTTGTTCAAGGAAATGGCACTCGAGATTCTGCTACGTCCTCAGCTCGTTTTGACTAGGTGGGGTACATGGCTCTTGCTGTACTCCATTATGCATTCAAATTTTGAAAAGATAAAATAAATCTTCAACTGTTTTGAAGAAGAAAAATCTGCTGCAGTTAAGATCGACAGTGAAATCATGCAGAAAACGTCCCTCCACCGCGATCTTGTGTTTATTGCTTCCAATTTTGCAAACTTCCCACAAGCTAACACTTCCCTTGAGAAACGTGGCAAAACATTAGTGAATAACTTGCAGGTTTTCAACAAAATCACTGACGATATTCGTAAAGTTCCTGGCAATGTAGGTAAAGACATACAAGGAAAATGTGAGAGAGTGATTTTAGCTAACAAAGATCTTAAAGAAATAGAAAACATTGCTAAAGTTCTCAAACGTAGTTGTAATGCAAAAGATATCGATATAAATATAGAGTCTGTAGCTTGTTTCGGGTATGCACCAGTGGCCTCAGGTGAGGTAGAAAGAAGTTTTTTGCAACTGAAGCATATTCTGTCTGACTGACGGCATGGTTTAACACCAGGTAATTTGAAAAAAATGCAAGTAATTATGTGCAACCAGGCATGTTTGGTCATTTAATGTAGTATACCTTCATATTATAATTTTTAACCATATTTTGATGGTATAAATAATTGTCTTTTATGCCTTTTATTGTCAATAAATGCATTTTTCGTGCCTTTTTTGTAATTTTATTATGCCCTTTTGCCTGCCCTTTCCTGAGTTTTTTAGTGCCTAAACATCCTGGCTCTAATAATAAGGAATAAGAGTAGAATTAGGCCATTGGGCCCAACATGTCTACTCCACCATTCAATCATGGCTGATCTATCACTCTCTCCCGGCCCCATTCTCCGGACTTCTCTCCATAACCTCTGACACCTGTACTAATCAAGAATCCACTGACATGGCCTCCACAGCCTTCTGTGGCAAAAACAATTCCATATAATTTCATGTTGCTATCTCACTGCGCTGGAGGCCTGCTTAGATGGGTCATTTCGGTTAACAAGGGCAAGTTGGGCCAAAAGGCCTGTTTCCAGGCTGCATCTCTATATGACTAAGTGTGGCAGTGAATTGAAACAACATGCTGAGGATTTTTGCTTTTGGCACAATATTTCAAAGGAGAAACAACAGATAATATTTCACATTAGTACACTGTCATTGGAACAAGATGTGACTGCTGAGTATTTCTAGTATTATATTTTTGATTTTCCAGTTGCAGTTTTTTTAGCTTTATGCCAATATTTAGCCTTAAACCCCTGTCTCACGGTGCGAGTTGACCCACGAGGTATCCCGAGTTGAAAACAAATTTAACTCGTGGTAATCACGTACAATTAACGTGGCGGGAACGTCAGAACTCGTGGATGCAACTTAGCGACTCGTGGCGCTAACGGCAGGTACCCGTGAAACTTGAGTTGATTGCCAGAATCGCTTAATCAATTTTTTGTTTACATTTTCTGAACCTGTGATAATTTGTTTCATTCTTAAACTGTTTATTCTCAACTGGGAAATTAAGTACTTTATTTAATTAGGAACTTGTATCAACTTCTAAGATTTTCGATGAAGAATCATTTTGAGAGAGTACTGCAGAATGGAACCGGCGTGTGAACTGTTCAAAACCCTATAGACCTCTTTCTTTTAATCAGATCTGGTTTCAATTGTCGTTGATTTCCTTTCATTGTACTTCCCGTCGAACAAATCATAAGTATAACTACTCTGGCACTGGACGGTGTGCATTTTCCCTTTGCAGGTCACATCAACAGATGCGGCCGCGCTGAATTCTATATTTAACTCAAAGCCGCAGGATGGAGATGTCTTCTTTAACACTGTTGCTTATTAAAACAGACCTTCATTCATGGTTGGCTCAAGAGTAACTCAGGAGAGGAACTTGGAACATCGCAGAAATGACAGGTAAACGGTAAACTTAGTCATACACGTGGGAACTCGGTTAAACTCTTGATCATACACTTGGAATCTTGTACACAACCACGAGTCTTTCACTCGGGGTACCTCGTGGGTCAGCTCGCAACGTGAGACAGGGCTATTACTCAATTAAATTTTGAGAGTGGGATGAAGAAAAAACAGTTTCCACTTGTTTCTATTAAAGTACTGCCATATAGAACAGTACCAAATACTAACAAACCCTTCAGCCCACACTGCATGATGCCAAGTTACTAATTTCTTCTGATTGTAAATAATCCATATCCCTGAATATTCATGTACCTTTTAAATGCCACTATTCTATCTTGCTCCATACTTAATAGCCTTTACATTACTTTAGACTTTAGTAATACAGCATGGAAACAGGTCCTTTGAGTCTGCACCACCCACCAGTCACCCTGTACACTAAATTACAATTAAAACACAAAATACATTTTATAAATCCAGGATATATGCTCAACTAAGAAAGCCAAGCCCAAAACCAAAGTACTTATCTCACTAAACACACCAACTTATAATAAATGACTCCATATGCAGGAAAAAAACAGCTACCTACATGTTAATTTATTCTTTTTTAAAACTATTCATGTAGATGCAAGTATATAATTGGGGTTATCAAATGAACACCTCCCTTCATTGGTGTTTCATTGAAGTTTTTTTTTCTTTCTTTTCAAAAAATTTATTCATCACAATCACATGATACAACATATCAAAACATAATCAAAAATTACACTATATCAAAAAATCATTATAGTACAACATTTCATTCATTGTTTACAATACTCTCAACCCGACGCGGTGACCAGCGCACACGGAAGGCCTCCAGAGTCCCCGTGGACACCGCGTGTTCCCTCTCCAGGGACACACGCGCACAGGCGTAGGCCCAGAAGAGGGGCAGGCAGCCGACTGTGGCGTGACCATCGACCGCCCGCTGCCTGGACCCGCAAATGACCATCTTGGCCAGGCCCAGGAGCAAACCTACAGGGAGGTCCCACCCCCCACCCGATCGGCTCTCCCCACACCCTGCCTTGTGTCCAAACACTAGAATCGTGGGACTAAAATGCAACCAAAACTTGAGGAACAACCCCTTCAGATATTGGTACAGGGGCAGTAACCTCTCACACTCCATATACACGTGGAACATGGTCTCTTCCTCACCGCAGAAAATACAGGCGGCCGGCGAGCCCGTGAACCGACTCAAAAGTTTATTACACGCCACCGCTCTGTGCAACACTCTCCACCCCAGGTCCCCAATGTAAAGGGGGACGACTCCCTTGTAGAGAGACCTCCACTGGGGACCTATCTCTCTCTCCTCTCCCCTCTCCCCCCTCCCCCTCCTCTCCCTCCCCCTCCCCCTTCCCCTCCCCCCTCTCCCTCTCCCTCTCCCTCTCTGTCTGTCTCCGTCTCTGTCTCAATCTCTCTCTTTCTCTATCTTTCTCTCTCTTCCTCCCTCTCTTCCTCTAACCCTATTAAGCCAATTAATATTAATAGTCCATTTATTGTCATTTAAATATATGCAACAAAATTTCAGTTGTGTAACAGATAAATAAATAACGACAATGAATTTAGCAAAAACGGCAATGTGCAGTGTTTCACAGTATAGTGTTTTTGCAGTATAAAATACTGCGGGAACACCCGAAGAAAGCCCTGGCAGTCACGGGGAGAACGTACAAGCTACATAGAGACGGCACCCGCAGTCAGGATCGAACCTGGGTCAATGGCACTGTAAGGCAGCAACTCTACCACCACTGTGCTGCCTCAATAGTACTACTTTGTGCCAAGGATGTCTTTCCACACGGTTAACCGCTTGAATAATAAATGTTTGCATTCTGCAGTAGAATAATTACTCTGTCAGAGAAAGATAATATTTCTCCAAAAATAAATCCAAAGAAAATGTTGATGACATTTTTGAAATTTAAATATGCATACATCTGAACAAGATGGATTTCTGTTTGTGATTTATACATTTACATTTTATTGTGCTGCATTTTAAATACACTGTGAAAAGTAATGTCCTCAGTTTGATTTCCATAACATTAAAAATACTGGAGAAATGTAAAATTGATTTATCTGGGCACCAATAGAAATGTATGGAATAATTATCTTTTAATTTAGAGATGCAGTGCGGAAACAGGCACTTTTGCCCAATTAGTCTACAAACCTGTATGTCTTTGGAGTGTGGGAGGAAACCTGAGATCCCGGAGAAAGCCCACGCAGGTCACAGGGAGAACGTACAAACTCTGTACAGACAGCACCCATAGTCAGGATTGAACCTGGATCTCTGGCGCTGTAAGGCAGCAACTCTACCGCTGCACCAACGTGTGGCCTAATGGCATGTAATGACCTAACACCATTGTGTTATCGTTCCTTAAAATGTTTTTTTATGTTCAACAATGTTCAAGAGCAACATGGCAACAAAGCTTTTCACTGTCCCCAGGTCTCTGGCGCTGTAAGGCTGTTCAAAGCATGGGACATTTCAGCACAGGAATAGGCCCTTCAGTCCACAATGTCTGTGCTATTGTTATGTGCTATTGTCTGTGCTAATGTCTGTGCTATTGTGCTATGCTAGTCTAACATCGGTAGTGGGGAAACTGCTAGAGTCAGTTATTAAAGATGGGATAGCAGCACATTTGGAAAGTGGTGAAATCATTGGTCAAAGTCAGCATGGATTTACGAAAGGTAAATCATGTCTGACGAATCTTATAGAATTTTTCGAGGATGTAACTAGTAGCGTGGATAGGGGAGAACCAGTGGATGTGGTGTATTTGGACTTCCAGAAGGCTTTCGACAAGGTCCCACATAAGAGATTAGTATACAAACTTAAAGCACAAGGCATTGGGGGTTCAGTATTGATGTGGATAGAGAACTGGCTGGCAAACAGGAAGCAAAGAGTAGGAGTAAACGGGTCCTTTTCACAATGGCAGGCAGTGACTAGTGGGGTACCCCAAGGCTCAGTACTGGGACCCCAGCTATTTACAATATATATTAATGATCTGGATGAGGGAATTGAAGGCAATATCTCCAAGTTTGCGGATGACACTAAGCTGGGGGGCAGTGTTAGCTGTGAGGAGGATGCTAGGAGACTGCAGGGTGACTTGGATAGGCTGGGTGAGTGGGCAAATGTTTGGCAGATGCAGTATAATGTGGATAAATGTGAGGTTATCCATTTTGGTGGCAAAACAGGAAAGCAGACTATTATCTAAATGGTGGCCGATTGGGAAAGGGGGAGATGCAGCGAGACCTGGGTATCATGGTACACCAATCATTGAAGGTAGGCATGCAGGTGCAGCAGGCAGTAAAGAAAGCGAATGGTATGTTGGCTTTCATAGCAAGAGGATTTGAGTTTGAGTATAGGAGCAGGGAGGTTCTACTGCAGTTGTACAGGGTCTTGGTGAGACCACACCTGGAGTATTGCGTACAGTTTTGGTCTCCAAATCTGAGGAAGGACATTATTGCCATAGAGGGAGTGCAGAGAAGGTTCACCAGACTGATTCCTGGGATGTCAGGACTGTCTTATGAAGAAAGACTGGATAGACTTGGTTTATACTCTCTAGAATTTAGGAGATTGAGAGGGGATCTTATAGAAACTTACAAAATTCTTAAGGGGTTGGACAGGCTAGATGCAGGAAGATTGTTCCCGATGTTGGGGAAGTCCAGGACAAGGGGTCACAGCTTAAGGATAAGGGGAAAATCCTTTAAAACCGAGATGAGAAGAACTTTTTTCACAGAGTGGTGAATCTCTGGAACTGTCTGCCACAGAGGGTAGTTGAGGCCAGTTCATTGGCTATATTTAAGAGGGAGTTAGATGTGGCCCTTGTGGCTAAGGGGATCAGGGGGTATGGAGAGAAGGCAGGTACGCGATACTGAGTTGGATGATCAGCCATGATCATATTGAATGGCGGTGCAGGCTCGAAGGGCCGAATGGCCTACTCCTGCACCTAATTTCTATGTTTCTATGTTTCTATGTTAAACATAATGCCAAGCTGTACTCGCCTAATCTACCTGTACATGACCCATATCCCTCCAGCTAAAATCCATGTGCCTATCTAAAAGTCGATTAAATGCCAATATCGTATCTGCCTCCAACACAACACCTGGCGGCACATTCCAGGCACCCTCTGTGTAAAATACTTGCCCTGCAACTTTTTTGGGCACCATATCTGAGAAAGGATGCGCTGGCTCTCTAGAGGGTAGAGAATCCCAGGAATAAGTAGGTTATTCTATAATGAGCATTTGTCGGCACTGGGCCTGTATTCGCTGGAGTTTAGAAGAATGAGGGGGGACTTTATTGAAACATACAGAATAATGAAAGGCTTGGATAGAGTGGATGTGGAGAGGATGATTCCACTAGTGGGAGTGTCTAGAGCTAGGGGTCATAGCCTCAGAATTAAATAACGTTCTTTAAGGAAGGAGATAAGGAGACATTTCTTTAAAGGCTGCGGCAAAGAAACAAATATAATGTTTTATTCTTAATGTTTTAATGTTTTATGTTTTATTCTTAATGGTTTATTGCATGTTGTGTTGTTACTTGCGAGTGGAGCACCAAGGCAAATTCCTTGTATGTGAGCATACTTGGCCAATAAACTTATTCATTCATTCATTCTGTTGAGGCCAAGTCAGTGGATATTTTTAAGGCAGGGTTTGATAGATTCTTGATTAGTATGGGTGTCAGAGGTAATGGGGAGAAGGCAGGAGAATGGGGTTAGGAGGGAGAGATACAGTAGATCAGCCATAATTGAATGGTGGAGTTGATGGGCCAAATGGTCTAATTCTACTCCTATTCCTTATGATCCCATGACCTTTCCTTTAAAGTTTGCTTATTTCACCCGAAGGTTATGCCCTCTGCTCTTTGACCTACAGTTACAGTTTAGTTTATTATTGGTGTAGCATGGACATTGTGGACTGAAGAGCCTATTCCTGTACTGCACTGCTTCATGTTTTTGTTCTGGGTTGTCCAGTGTTGTTCTGGGTTGGCAACAAGAATGGGCAAGGTAGACAGGTTAAAGAACTTTATTCACTTTGTTTTAGTTGTAGTTCTAGAGATACTTCAGTTCTCGGGGGCGGCCCGGTGGCGCAGCGGTAGAGTTGCTGCCTTACAGCCCCAGAGACCTGGCTTTGATTCTGCCTGTTGTGCTGTCTGTACGTTCCCCCCTGTAACTGCATTGTTTTTGTTTGAGATCTTCGGTTTCCTCCCACACTCCAAAGACATACAGGTTTGGACGTTAATTTACTTTGGTGTAATTGTAAGTTTTCCCTAGTGTGTAGTATAGTGCTGGTGTACGGGGTGATCGCTGGTCGGCACAGACTCGGTGTGCGGAAGGGCCTTTTTCCACATTGTATCTCTGAAGTAAAGTCTAAAGATACAGACCCTGTGACCCAGGGGGTTTACGCTGACGATAGACTATAGCAATGTTACAAAATTTTGAGATTTAAAAAATCAAGTCTGCAATTTATCCCATCAGATAAAGCATAACAATAAGTTTAATTTGACACCAAATTCACTTTCATATCTCAAGTATTAAAAAAGTTATGACCATTTTCATACTCGGAAATTAGCATCTTGTTCCCTATTGATTTTCAATGGACATTACAAAAAAGCTGTGATCTTGGATAGTCAAACGCCCATTTCTTAAGGAAAGATTAACATTTTTAATAGCCTAAGTGTCCAAAGATTATTCACAAATAATTCACAATATAACATGATTTTTATATCTAATTTACATTGATTTATAGGCCAAATGGAAGGAATTTAGTGTTCAATTGCTGTAAATAAATGCCCATTTAAATCGGCTTTCTAGTGGGTTCATGTGGAACGCGCTGGTTTAGAACGTTGACAGCGCGCTGGATTAGTGCCCTCAAATGCCGAGAAAAATACTGCGGGATATAAAAAGCCCAAAATGAACTATTCGTTATAGATAACTTGATATGCAGGGTTATATATATGCCCCATTTAATGTAAAAATAAGGTACATACCTTTAATTGTTTGCTTTATAAAACCCTGGGGTTGCGAGAGGTTGCGAAATCAGAGAGTAATTTTAAAACTATTATAACTATATTATCGAGGCCTATAAAACTAATAATACCTTTTGCGACCGGGTCCTGCAGCGATTTTTCGTTAATGATTTACTAGGCTGAACATGTGCGATTAGTACAGCCTAGTAAAAATCGCGTTTTAAACCCGCCCCCTCCAAACAGCGCCAAAATCGCCGACATGGCTGAGGGCAGATTCCCAATGACGATTCAGGTAGGTTTTGTAACATACCTATAGACTATGTTCAGGAGAGGAGAAGGCAACTTAGGTTCTGATTGTGCAGACCCAAGTGAATGGTGAAAAACTATCACAGCGAGGCTTCAATTATGACTTGGTCAAGCTGATGGAAATCTGTACAAGATCAGACGAAGGGCAGAATGAAAAACAAGAGTTAATTGTATTCCCTGCCTTTCATGCAGGCGTGTAGGCTGGGGTGGGTGCTTCAGTCTCCAGGAGACCGGGCTTTATACGGGGTTTAATTTAATTTAGTTTTGTTTAGTTCAGAGATACAGCGTGGAAACAGGCCCACCGAGTCGGCGACGACCAGCAATCCCCGTGCACTAATCCTGCACGGGGAGGACAATTTATCGGCAAACCTGCACGTCTTTGGAGCGTGGGGGGAAACCGAAGCACCCGGAGAAAACCCACACAGTCACAGGGAGAAACTGTATAAACTTTGTACAGACAGCACCCGTAGTCAGAATGGAACCCGGGTCCCTGGCACTTCTTCTTATCGAGTCCGCACACAAGATTAGAAGTTGTTCAGCCAGAGTTGACCACACTTCTCGGCATCTGCGTACAATGGCGTCTGTCTTGTGCTTCTTGTGCTTCTTGTACGCGGTGGTGGAACGATTGGTGAAAACGAGGCTGCGACGTGAACGCTATTAGCTTCTAAGTCATCTCATGCACCCTTTCCAAAGCCTATAACAGGGTGACCAGATCTACACACAGAACTCCAAATGTGGCCTCACTAAAGTCCTATAAAGATGACCTCCTGCCTCTTATACTTGATGCATCAACTGAATTATGAATGTTAGATATTTTTTACATACTTTTAAGTGAATATTTCCTACTGAAAATTAAAATGGCAGTACTCCGTTCAATTTTGCCTTGTCAGATAGATTGGGTTGACAAAGCCAATTTGCAAAGACATAATCCTGCAGACAGGGACTTAGAATACAAAGGCAAGGCAGTCACTTACAAATCTCAAATGGAGCATTGTGTCGACACCTGGTCATTCGTGATAGATACGAATGGACTCTTTAGTCAGAGGGCGGTGAATCTGTGGAATTATTTGCCACAGAAGGCTGTGGAGGCCAAGTCAATGTACATCTTTAATGCAGAGATAGATAGATCCTTGATTAGTACAGGTCATATGTTGTGGGGAGAAGGCATGAGAATGGGGTTAGGAGGGAGAGATAGATCAGCCATGATTGAAAGGCAGAGTGGCCTTGATGGGCTGAATTGCCTAATTCTGCTCCTATCACATATGACACCATACCTCATCTGGGGCTCCAGAGAGAGGACAAAAGAGTTTGCTACAGGAAAAGACACAAAATCCTGGGTTAACTCAGCGGGGCAGGCAGCATCTCCGGAGAACATGGATAGATGATGTTTTGATCGGGACCCTTCGTCAGATTGATTGCAGGGGGCGTAGTGGAAGAAAGAGAGGAGGGGCAGGACAAAATGTGTAGGAAGGAACTGCAAACGCTGCTTTAAACCGAAGATGGACACAAATAAGCTGGAGTAAGTCAGCGGGTCAGGCAGCATCTCTGGAGAGAAGGGATAGATGACTTTTCGGGTGAAGACCCTTCTTCAGTGAGAGTCAGGGGAAGGAGAAATGAAATATCAGAACTCTCGTCGGAGAGAGGAGGAGAACATCTTCAAAGTAGGCATACCTTGAGGAGATTTCGCAGTGTAGCATACATGTGATGGGGGCATGCTCATCGGTAGATGGATGGACAAAGACCAGGGATGGAAAAACAGGAGGTATGAGACAAAATAATTGGAGTTGCGAATTATGAAGCTAGAGGAAGGAATGTAAGGGGACGGAGAGATGGAGGGAGAAATATCACAGGATGTTGCTGGGATTTAGTAGATTGGAGAGAGTATTAGGTGTAGAACAGGAAAGGTTACAACAGATTAAAACTAAAAAAGGGCTTTGATCAATCAGTCAAATACGAAAGGGACTGCTTCTTCCTGCAAGTTGATTGATAATTGATAATTGATAGTTATATGGTTATATGGTTATAACAAGAAGACAGTTATAATAATGGTGCCAAAATAACTCAGAGGAAAAGGAGGAGAATTTAATTTCACTCATATTGTTGAGATCTGCACAGCGCTATTTGAAAGGTAATTTGAAATAATTTCATCTGAACTTTCAAAGGGTAATTGGAAATGGCCTCCAAGATAATTAAACTGTTATGGAGAAGCAGGCAAGGAGCAAAACTGCCTTCAAAAGAGCCAGAGATAGACACAAAGTGCTGGAGTAACTCAGCATGTCTGGCAGCATCTCTGGAGAAAAGGAATAGGTGACGTTTCGGGTCGAGACCCTTCTTCAGACTGGGTGACATTTCCCCTTTCATCTTAAAGGTATGCCCTCTGGTTGTTTTTCTTCAACACAGTCCAGGACAAGGGTCAGAGAACCCAGCCTCAGAATAAAAGGACATACATTTAGAATAGAGATGAGGAGGAATTTCTTCAGCCAGAGAGCGGTGAATCTGTGGAGTTCATTGGGTATTTTTAAAGTAGAGATTGATATGTTCTTGATTAGCAAGGGCATCAAAAGTTAAGGAGAGAAGACGTGGAGAGGAAAAAATAGATCAGTCATATTTATAAGGATATTTTTAAGGTGGAGATTGACAGGTTCTTGATTAGTACGGGTGACAGAGGTTATAACCATATAACCATATAACAATTACAGCACGGAAACAGGCCATCTCGACCCTTCTAGTCCATGCCGAACACATAATCTCCCCTAATCCCATACACCTGCGCTCAGACCATAACCCTCCATTCCCTTCCCGTCCATATAACTATCCAATTTATTTTTAAATGATAAAAACGAACCTGCCTCCACCACCTTCACTGGAAGCTCATTCAACACAGCTACCACTCTCTGAGTAAAGAAGTTCCCCCTCATGTTACCCCTAAACTTCAGTCCCTTAATTCTCAAGTCATGTCCCCTTGTTTGAATCTTCCCTACTCTCAGTGGGAAAAGCTTTTCCACGTCAACTCTGTCTACCCCTCTCACCATTTTAAAGCCCTCTATCAAGTCCCCCCTTAACCTTCTGCGCTCCAGAGAATAAAGCCCTAACTTGTTCAACCTTTCTCTGTAACTTAGTTGCTGAAACCCAGGCAACATTCTAGTAAATCTCCTCTGTACTCTCTCTATTTTGTTGACATCCTTCCTATAATTGGGCGACCAAAATTGTACACCATACTCCAGATTTGGCCTCACCAATGCCTTGTACAATTTTACAAGTTATGGGGTGGGGGGGGGGGAAGGCGGGAAATGAGGTTGGGAGGGAGAGATAGATCAGCCACAATTGAAATTATGAGCAGACTCGATGGGCTGAATGGCCTAATTTTGTTCCTATGTTATGATCTTATAGTCTTATGATATCCATCCACGGATGCTGCCTGACTCGCTGTGTTTCTCCAGCAGTGTGTTTCGTGATCAAGAAGATAAGCAACGTTGCAGCCGGGCTATAATGGGAGAATCTAACCCCCCCACACTAGAGATTATATGGCATTGTCATCATTGAGCCATCCACCATCAATGTCTTGTGGGTCACTAGACAGACATAGAACATAGAAAAATAGGTGCAGTAGTAGGCCATTCGGCCCTTTGAGTCAGCATCACCATTCAATATGATCATGGCTGATCATCTAAAATCAGTACCCTGTTCCTGCTTTTCTCCCATATTCCCTTGATTCCGTTAGCCCCAAAAGCGAAACCTAACTCTCTCTGGAAAATATCCAGTGAATCGGCCTCCACTGCCTTCTGTGGCAGAGAATTCCACAGATTTACAACTCTCTGTGTGAAAAAGTTTGTCATCATCTCAGTCCTAAATAGCCTACCCCTTATTCTTTAACTGTGACCCCCTTGTCCTGGACTCTGGGGGGAATATACCGGGGGTTACACACACAGGGGGAATATTTTTTCCTGCATCTAGCCTGTCCAGAAACTCACTTCAGCCAGTTGCATTAAAGCTGTGTTTACAGAGCAGGTGAGAAGGTACATATCGTACTTGACTCGTCTGCTGGTTCCAAAATCCTATCCTCCATCCACAAGGTATTGTCAGGAATACCAAACATTTGCCTGGATTTGTATGGATTTTACTAGAATGTTGCCTGGGTTTCAGCAACTAAGTTACAGAGAAAGGTTGAACAAGTTAGGGCTTTATTCTTTGGAGCGCAGAAGGTTAAGGGGGGACTTGATAGAGGTTTTTAAAATGATGAGAGGGATAGACAGAGTTGACGTGGAAAAGCTTTTCCCACTGAGAGTAGGGAAGATTCAAATAAGGGGACATGACATGAGAATTAAGGGACTGAAGTTTAGGGGTAACATGAGGGGGAAATTCTTTACTCAGAGAGTGGTAGCTGTGTGGAATGAGCTTCCAGTGAAGGTGGTGGAGGCAGGTTCGTTTTTATCATTTAAAAATAAATTGGATAGTTATATGGATGGGAAGGGAATGGAGGGTTTTGGTCTGAGAGCAGGTATATGGGACTAGGGGAGATTATGTGTTCGGCACGGACTAGAAGGGTCGAGATGGCGTGTTTCCGTGCTGTAATTGTTATATGGTTATTATATGGTTATATGGATTAGTGCAGCTTGTATAACACTCAAGGAGCTTTGCATCTTCCGTGACAAAGCCACCCATTAACATGTGTGGAAACAAAGAACTGCAGATGCGAAAGATAGACACAAAGTGCTGGAGTGGCAGCATGGTGGCGCAGCGATAGAGTTGCTGCTTCACAGTGACAGAGATCTGGGTTCAATCCTGACCACGGGTGCTCTCTGTACGGAGTTTGAACGTTCTTCCTGTGACCTGCATGGTTTTCTCTGGGTGCTGCAGTTTCCTCCCACACTCCAAAGACGTGCAGGTTTGTAGGTTGATTGGCTTTGGCAAAATTGTAAATCGTGTGTCGGATAGTGTTAGTGTGCGGGGTGAACGCTGGTCGGTGCGGACTCAGTGGGCCGAAGGCCCTGTTACCAAGCTGTGTCCTTAAAGGAAACTAAACTCAACAAGTCAGGCTGTATTTCTGGAAAAAAAGGATGGATGACTTTCTTCAGACTGTTTGAATCCCCATGGAGCACTTAATAATAAATAATAATAATAATAATAATAATAATATCTTTTATTGTCATTGCACATATGTATGCAGCGGATGCAGCTTCCATCCGATGTCATAACTTAAATAACTAATAAAATTTAGATTTAGATATCCCGAGAACATTGTTTGTAAAAAGAACAGTAAAACAGTCAAAACAGTCAAAACAGACTAAACTTCAGATGTTTGTTCCTTTTCTGGCTCGTATGTCTCTAGAATTCACTGCACTTACTTACCTAGTCATCTCCGATCACAAACATAGAGACATAGAAGCATAGATACATAGAAAATAGGTGCAGAAGTAGGCCATTTGTCCCTTCGAGACAGCACCACCATTCAATATGACCATGGTTGATCATCCAGAATCAGTACCCTGTTCCTGCTTTATCCCCATATCCCTTGATTCCATTAGCCCTAAGAACTATATCTAACTCTCTCTTGAAAACATCCAGCGAATTTGCGTCCACTGCCTTCTGTGGCAGAGAATTCCACAGATTTACAACTCTCTGAGTGAAAAGGTTTTTCTCATCTCAGTCCTAAATAGCTTACCCATTATTCTTAAACTGTGATCCCTGGTTCAGGATTCCCCCAACATCAGGAACATTTTTCCTGCATCTGGCCTGTCCAATCCCTTAACATTTTATATGTTTCTACACGATCCCCTCTCAACTTTCTAAATTCCAGTGAATATACTATAAGCCCAGTCGATTCATTCTTTCATCATATGACAGTCCCACCATCCTGGATAATGAAGAGGATTTCCAAAGTCTACAGAGTGATTTAGGCCAATTGGAAAAATGGGCTGCAAGATGGCAGATGGAGTTTAATGCTGATAAATGTGAGGTGTTACACCTTGGCAGGACAAATCAAAATAGGACGTACATGGTAAATGGTAGGGAATTGAAGAATACAGTTGAACAGAGGGATCTGGGTATAACCGTGCATAGTTCCTTGAAGGTGGAATCTCATATAGATAGGGTGGTAAAGAAAGCTTTTGGTATGCTAGCCTTTATAAATCAGAGCATTGAGTATAGAAGCTGGGATGTAATGTTAAAATTGTACAAGGCATTGGTGAGACCAAATCTGGAGTATGGGGTACAATTTTGGTCGCCAAATTATAGGAAGGATGTCAACAAAATAGAGAGAGTACAGAGGAGATTTACTAGAATGTTGCCTGGGTTTCAACAACTAAGTTACAGAGATAGGTTGAATAAGTTAGGTCTTTATTCTCTGGAGCGCAGAAGGTTAAGGGGGGACCTGATAGAGGTCTTTAAAATGATGAGAGGGATAGACAGAGTTGATGTGGACAAGCTTTTCCCTTTGAGAATAGGGAAGATTCAAACAAGAGGACATGACTTCAGAATTAAGGGACAGAAGTTTAGGGGTAATATGAGGGGGAACTTCTTTACGCAGAGAGTGGTGGCGGTGTGGGATGAGCTCCCAGTGGAAGTGGTGGAGGCAGGTTCATTGGTAGCATTTAAAAATAAATTGGATAGGCATATGGATGAGAAGGGAATGGAGGGTTATGGTACGAGTGCAGGCAGGTGGGACTAAGGGGAAAAAAAATTGTTCGGCATGGACTTGTAGGGTCGAGATGGCCTGTTTCCATGCTGTAATTGTTATATGGTTATATGGTTAACCTGGTGAATCTACACTGCACTCCCTCAATACCAAAAATGTTCTTCCTCAAATTACCAAATTTGAGACCAAAACTGCGCACAATACTCCAGGTGTGGTCTCTCACTAGGCCTTTGTACAACTGCAGAATAACCATATAACCATATAACAAATACAGCACGGAAACAGGCCATCTCGGCCCTACAAGTCCGTGCCGACACAGAATGATCATTTTGCTCCTCAAATCCTCTCCCTATGAAGGAGACGGGCAGTGGGCATGTGGGAACTACCATCTACATCGGGTCAGGGCCCGGCCGGAGGCCTCGCGGGTCGGACGGAGAAGCCTGGCCTCGCATGTCGGAGTCCGGGTCAGCGGAGCTGTCAACGGAACCTGCGGCTGGGTCCCGGGTTGGCACCACGGAGGCGTAAAGTGGGCCCTAAGACAGCGGTAAAACCTCGCGATGATGGGTGGTAGAGCCTCACGGATTGACCCACGGTCGATGGGAGCGTGGAGGGGGGAGGGGAAGAACCATGGAGGTCCCGGCATGGAGCACCACCATGAGGGGGTGGAACGAAGGACAATGGACAATGGGGACCAGATGTGGGGGAACCGATGTGGGGGGGAAGAACAAGAGGGCGAGCCGGCGTGATTTATAACTTTGTCAGCACCATCGGTGGCCGCTATTCGTATACATTGGGTTTGCAAGCAAAGAATCTCACTGTGCCGAGTCGCATGTGACAATAAAGTATTCCAAACTATTCCGTTCTATTTCATCTTTCCCTCCAACTCATGGAGCAAGGTGACTTCAATGACAATCCCTAATTGTTGCTGGAGCTGGTTTTTGCAACCTATTATATAGTGCAAGATAAAAGTCTGATAAAGTCCAACTAAAGAGCGCTCAAAAGGTCTCCAATTAGGTAGATAGGAGATCAAGACCGCACTTTAGCTGGTGAGAGGATGGTTTGGTTGCCAGATAACAGCTGGGGAGAAACTACCCCTGAATCTGGTGGTGTGCGTTTTGACACACCAGCACCTCTTGCATGAAAGGAGAAGGGAGAAGAGGGAGTGGCCTGGGTGAGACTGGTCCTTGATTATGCAGGCGGCCTTTCCGAGGCAGCGTGAGGTGTAGATGGAGTCAATGGAAGGGTGATTGGTGTGAATGATGGCCTGGGCTGCGTCCAGAACTCTCTGCAATTTCTTGCGGTCTTGGATGGAGCTGTTTCCAAACCATGCTGGGATGCATCCCGACCAAGTGCTTCCTACGGTGCAACATGCAGATATTGGTGAGGGTTGTTGGGGACATGCCGAACCTCCGAAGCCTTCCAAGATCTTCTAAGATCTAACGGGCGTGTCCCACTTAGGCGATTTTTCAGGCGATTGCCGGCGACTGTCAAGTTGAAAAACGAGCAACTGGAATGGCGACTGTCAGAGTGGAACACACACACACACACATCGCAAGCGGGGGGGCACTGTCTGAGTGAAATTCACACGGTGCAAAGCCAAGGTGAAACAGACACACACCGCGATGAACAGGAACGTTGGCGTTGTAAAAAGATGGTTGAAGCACAGTGTATGGCAAGTCCTTTAAAATAAGGTGGGAGAGGGGGATGAGAGGAGGGAGAAGGGGGAAGAAGAAGGGAGAAGGAGTGGAGACAACATTAAAGAAGCCAGATAACTTTTAAGAAGCCAGAGATACACGGCTGTGAAGCTCGATGGACATTTAACATTACCGGTCCATTATTGACAAAAGTACTGGAGAAACTCTGCGGGTGCGGCTGCATCTATGGAGCGAAGGAAATAGGCAATGTTTCTGGCCGAAACCCTTCTTCAGACCGGTTGATCATCTTGGTTCTGAAAACTACTGCTTACCTTTTTTTTTCCCAATGAGCCAATGAAATTCACCGGTCAGCACCGGCTAAAAACTACAAGAACCTACGAGAACCTTTGACCTCCTGGCGACCCACCTACGGCACGAGAATTCTCGCTAGTCTCCATGGCGGCTTAATTCTAGTCGGCGCTAAACTTTCAACATGGCAACAAATTTGCAGCGACCATAATGAGGTCGCGATTAGTTCCCAGAATGCGGGAAGTCCTCACGACCATGAAGGCGACTCCCCGGCAACCACCCGCGAACATGTAACGACCATGTGGCGACTGCATGGTGTTTCCTGCAGCCGCCTAAAAAGTCGCCTAAGTGGGACAGGCCAATAAGCCTTCTAAGAACATATTATCATTTTCCATTTATAAGCTTTTAAAACCTTATGGTGTGTTTTAAACCTTGTTGCTAATACTAATCATGAATTAACAGAGTCCTAACTTCATTTTGAATTGAAAGACTGAAGCTCAACAGATGGAAGGTTCAAGGTCGCAGGCTCTGCGCCAAGTTTTTCAGCCCTGAGAATTATGAGACTGTTCGTTTTCGAATTTAAAAATAGTTGTGATGGTCTGCTTTTGTCTCAGTACTATATGATCTATTATTTACATATACAGCATATAACTAACTAACTATAATTAACTATATATATACGCAATAAACTTAATTAACGCTAAAGGTTTAATGTACTATATACTAACATGACTAACTATATAGTAGGAAGGATGGGGGAGGTTAGACATATATTCTAAATACTAATTATGAATTAACCAACATACAGGTTAATGTAAAGTGTGATTAATGACGAGGTACTTTAACCCATAATAACTTTTATTTTATTTCAAATCTTTTAGCTTTTCTTCTATTTTATTTTAAACTTTTTAGCTATTAACCGACCTGACATGATAATTTTGGTTATAACTGGAGGGAACCGACTAACGCTGGATGATACTTTATTAGGGGGGCAAAGCCCAGTGCATAATTCCATCGACGGAGGTCAATTTAAAATTAATCCTAGCTACCATAGGTGGCTTTTTTGTAAGATCGCTTTTTTGATAACTCACGCTCACTTTTTTTGCTTATTCACTATTATGAGTTGTGTGATTTAACAATTTTTATGAACACTTCATTTTATGTTTTTCACTTTCCCTTAATTATGTTTAATAGTGCCAGGAGATGGAAAACTAGTGCAGAAATTACGAAGGACAACCCTGGACTCGGGATTTCGAGGTACTTGGCTGCATCACATGAATCATATATTCTGGTAATAATAGCCAATGCAAGATAATAGTAAGATTATACGAGAACTTACCAGTTTGAAGTTTGATCTGTATTTTATGAGGAGTTACGATGAGGGATTACGTGAAGAACCCGCTCAGTGCGCAGGCGCGGCATACTTCCAAGCAGCGGTGTGGAATCACAGATAGACACAAGTATTTGAAGTAACATAGTAAAGAAAAAGAGACATCAATTTATCAGTTTGATCCATATAATGAGGGTGGGAGCGGAGGGCACGTAATCCCTCATCGTAACTCCTCATAAAATACAGATCAAACTTCAAACTGGTAAGTTCTCGTTTAATCTTACTATTTTACTTCGGAGTCACGTGAGTGACTATGTGAAGATTTCAAAGCTCTGTGATTTCAAACCGTGTAACAGTTTTACTCACTCACTGCCAAAAGCTATTGAGGTAGGAAGTGTTATCGTAATTAACCAATGAATCTGTTTTCAAGAAAACAAAACGGTATTTATTAACAATAATAAAAAACAAAATTGCTCCCCCGGGCTTAAATTAAATATTTGCAGCTTCTAATATTTTCACTGCAAACAAATCAGGCTTCATCAATGGCTTATTATAGAATGTTCGAAATGTGGATTCCCTCGACCATCCTGCTGTGTTCAGGATGAGGTCAATAGGCACATCCATCCTAGCTGCCGTTGATGTGGAGGCTGCCCTGGTGGAATGAGATTTAAAAATGTTAATGTCTATCCCAGCAGCTTCCAGTACCTGTTTGAGCCATCTTGAGATGGTCTGGCTTGTTACCCGGCCATGTGGTTTTTTGTGGCTGACCCATAAGGCTTGTTCACTCCCTCGGATGTTATGGGTTGTGTCGATGTACTGTTTGAGGTGGGTCACCACACACAACCGTGGCTCTGGTGGGTAGGACCGGAATACCACTAGTGCATTGGATGTTCCTGGCCTGCTTTGTTTTACCAGACCTTGTATAATGAATGTTACCTGGTCTGGCGTTGTTTCCATGTTGTCCAGTCTCAATTTTTGTAGCGACTGGACCCTCTGTGCAGATACCAGTGCCATCAGCATGAGCGTCTTCAGTGTTAATTGCTCGAGGCTGAGGGATCTAGCTGGTGGCCATTCCCGGAGGTATGTCAGGAGGACACTGATGTCCCAAATATGAGTATACCTGGGCTTGGGGGGCTTGATGTTATAAATGCCCCTCATCAGTTTAACCACCAGTGGATGGGATCCCATAGGCTGATTTCCTGCAGGTTTGAGGTAAGCGGAGAGGGCAGTACGTGCCGTGTTGATGGCACTGTGTGATCCCCTCATGATGGTGTAGATAGGCCAGGAACTCCAGAACATTGGCTACTGTGGCTGTTTCATATGAAGTCCCTGTTTCTTGGCAGTACTTCTCCCATTTCTTGATGTTGGTTAGGTACTGCCTCTTGGTAGATGTTCGCAGGGATGCTGACATGGTGGTGATGGTTTGTTGCGATAATCCCAGGTCCAGGTAGGGTCTGTTCAGAATCTGCAACCCAGGAGTTTAATGTCTTGATGGCATGGGTGGCTTATGCCTGACACTGGGTGCATCAATAGTCCTGGATGACTGGGAAACACCATTGGTGATTCCACCACCATGTCATGTAGTACTGGGAACCATGGCTGTGTAGGCCAGTCGGGTACCACCAAAATACCAGAAGCCGAGTCCATCTGGATTTTGCGAAGTACCCGACTGATGAGGCAGAAGGGAGGAAAGGCATAGAAAAAGAACTTTCCCCAATCCAGCGTGAAGGCATCTACCGCTGCTGCCTCTGGATCTGGTTCCCAAGCGACATACATAGTTAATTGGTGATTTAGTCTTGATGCAAATAAATCGATATCTGGCTTTCCATATTGCTTGACATTTTAGCAAATGCTTTAGGATTTAACATCCATTTGATGTTGTCATTGAATTTGTTGTCATTGAAGCAGCGGCCCCTACAGCCTTAAGGTTACACAGAAAAGCTGGAGAAACTCAGCGGGTGCAGCAGCATCTATGGAGCGAAGGAAATAGGCAACGTTTCGGGCCGAAACCCTTCTTCAGACCCTACAGCCTGTCTGTCTTTTTTTTATTTTTTGTCTAGTTAAATGTAGTGTTTGGTGTTTTTTAATAGTATTTTTAAATGTGTAAATGTGGGGGGCGGGGGGGGGGGGGGGGGGGGGAGGGGGAAACTGTTTAAATCTCTTCCCTGTCCGGGAGACCCGACTTTTTCCCTGTCGGGTCTCGGCTGTCGTTGGGGCCTAGCACCGTGGAGCGGCCTCCAGCCTGAACGACCCGGGGGCTCGGGAGACTGCGGAGCTGCGGATCTGCGGACTCACCATCGTCGGGGGTGGCCGGCCTCGGAGCGTGGGGAGCGGCGGTGACTCGCTGCTGCGACTCGACTCCTGGGGCTCGGAGCCTCCAGCAACGCAGCCGCAAGTCCGGTGGACTGGGACATCGGGAGCTCGCGGGTCTGGGAGGAGAGAGAGAGACCGCTTCCCGGAGCTCCCGCAACGCGACTTCTCCAGCCGGTGTCACGGGGTTGGAACAACCCGGACCGGGACAGTACATCACCCGGCGCGGCTTCATGGCCGTGGGACTCACCATCGCCCGTGGGGGTTCCAACCTTGGACTTTCAGACCGGGAGCGGGGCCGTAAATTGCCCCGCGCGGCCTAAAATGGCCGTGGGACTCATCATCGCCCGCCTGGGGCTTGGACATCGGGAGAGACACGGAGAACAGGGAAGAGAAAAGACTTGCCTTCCATCACAGTGGCTTCACTGTGATGGATGTTTGTGTGAATTTAATTATGTGTATGTCTGTAAGACAGTGTCTTTGTTTGTATGGCTGTGGAAACAACATTTCGTTTGAGTCTCACTGGGGCTCAAATGATAATAAATTTGTATTGTATTGTATTGTATTGTGACCTGGTGTCTGCCACTGTGTTTAGCTTACCTGGTAGATAGGTAGCTGAAAGCCAAATATGTCTTTCGACACACCATTGCCGAATCATATTGACCAATTTGTCGCACGATAAAGATTTTATGCCGCCCATATGGTTAATATAAGCCACCACCGTAGTATTATATATTTGTAATCGAACATGCAAGTGCTGCATATTTGATGCATATGCTTTTAAACCATAAAAGGCGCCCCACATTTCTAAATAGTTAATGCCCAGTATAGATAGTAATGATGATTCCAAGTTAGTCCATCTACCACCTGTGCTGGATATGGAGTTAGTTGCTCCCCAGCCTTGAGCACTGGCATCTGTTTGAAGAACTAAAGTGAGTTTGAAAATAGGACTAAAGTAATATTAGTGTCCAATGATATATAGGACTACAATGACTATGCCATAACCTATATTTGTTTTAGTCCTGCACCACTGTAGCTTTGTAAATTTTTTGATAATTGCAAATTCAGTGGGTAACATCATGACCCATGATCATAGTGACCTTTATGTTGTTTTTTACGTGCCTGCAACTTGTTGCTAAGCCCCATCTTTTTTTAATGGGAAATGACAATTGTATTATTACACGGCTCCACTCCCATGCAGTGGGTAACGAATGACCTGATCATAGTGACCTTTATGTTGTTTTAGTGCCTGCACCTTTGCTCTTTGTAAATTTTGATAATGCAAAGGTCCAAATTGTACAGCCGGAAATGCTGCTACCATTTTACCAATTACTGCTGCTACTTGTCGAATAGTTGGTCTTTTGTTAACTTTTAAGTTATTGCATGATTGTGCTAATGCAATCATCTTTTCCCTTGGCAGGGTAATAGTCATTTGGACTGAGTTAATTGTGAAACCCAGGTAGTCCATGATAGAGGATGGATTTAACTTGGATTTATCTGGATGTAGGACGAATCCCAGAGTTTCAAGGAGCTGTTTTGTAGCTGATACTGCTGCTACAGCCAATTCCATAGTTTTTCCCACTATGAGGATGTCATCCAAATATGCCATGACTATATGTTTTTGTTTCCTTAATATTGCCATGGCTGGTTTTAATATTTTTGTGAATAATCTTGGGGCTGACGTGAGCCCATTAGGCAGTGCTTTGTACTGCCACAGCTGCCCCATCCAGATAAATTTAAGGTATCTGCTATAATCCTTATGTATGGGTACCAGATAGTAAGCATCCTTAAGGTCAATGCTTGCCATATAGTATCCTTTGGAAATCAGTTGTCTAGCAGTCACAAATGTTTCCATTTTGAAATGTATATACTTAACAAACTTGTTTAGGGATGTTAAGTCAATGATGATGCGACATCCACCATCTTTTTTGGTTTTTGTAAATATATTGGATACAAATTCCAAGGGTTCATGTTCGGTCTTTTCTATGACCCCTTTATTTATAAGTCTCACCAGTTCAGCTTGTCCCTCCCGTTGCTCTTTTTTGGAGGGAGAAAATACCCTTTCGGGCCAATGTTGAACTGGCGGTGTTTTTAATATAAACTGAATTTTATATCCTCCAATGCTGTTGAGTATATATTTATCATTGGTGATCATTCCCCATGCTTTCTTAAACAAGTGTAACCTTCCCCCTGTTAGTAAGGCACCCTTATTCTCTATATGCTGGTAGGAACCAGATCCACCTACCTCCATGGTTATTGGCGATTTTGTGTTTTCTTTCTTCTTTGAGTCTTGTTCTGTCGACGTGCTGGCGATGTTGGGGGGAGGCGCATTTTCCAGGGGGTCCGCGGCGGGCCCTGATCTAAAAAAGATCTTTGGGGATAATGCGGCCCCAAGCTTTCACCAGTCCCATATTCCAGACGTCGACTGGTGGATGCCGTGGGGTGCTGCCGCTTGGGTATCAGAGTTCGTGGTTTGCTTGTCCCGGGGCCTGCCCTCATGAGGCCGAAGGTTTTGGATGCCTCTTCCATGTCCTTCAGCTGTTTATTTAGGTCTTTCCCAAACAGTAACGGATCTGCCTCCGCAGCTGGAGCTTTGCACAAGCCAGCAAATTTGGGATTGAGGGCAGGTCTTATATTTTCCCTCCGGAGGTTGTTCAACTCGAATTGAGTGGTGCACATCAAAGCCAGCACATCCTGCTGGTGTGTACTCATCTCCGTTGTCTCCACAGAACGAGCAAAGGCTGTGATAGCTGACGTCAGGAGCCTTAGGATCCGCTGTAGCTTTAGTTCTTGTGCCCGAATAGGGCCCCCCACATTTCCCCAGATTTGGCTGTTGAGGCTTTTAACCTTAAGGGCCTCACAATTTTCTGGTGCTGTGTGTTCTTCCAGCACTTGGGCGAGCACCTTTTCCTATAGAGGCTTGTTAGACAGCTGGTTGATACTGGCCGCCATCCTCGGCTCCAGAGGTGCTCCAGCCTGTGGGGTTGCTACGAAGCGGTCCACCACACCCAGCAGTTGTTCCTGTTCCTGCACCCCATGCATACTCCCGATTCCTTCCGCCTGCCCCCTTTCCAGACCAGCCCTGCCCTGGTCACCAATGCTAGCCTCCTGCTCTTGATCTGAGGTAGCAAAGGGTAGTGCCTGACACGACACTATGGAGGAGGTGCCTGTCCTGTCTGCCCGGGAGCGCTGCTGTTCCCGGTAGACCATCTCCTCCAGGAGCTGCTGAATGCAGCTCAGGCGGCTGTCTCTCCTCCGTTTTGGGGAGGACATTTCCCCCTCCGACGAGTCGGAGTCGACCGGCCGATTCGTCTTCCTGGACGCTTTCCCAGTCCGCCGTGCAGGCTCTGGCGTGACTGGGTCAGGCTCGGTCTCAGGGATAGCAAATCGCTCAGCGAGCGCTGCTGCCGCCGGTTGCTGCCCCGCTGGAATTGGACGCTCCTCTGGTGGAGTTAGAGCGCGGGCAGTTCTTTGTGAGAGCTTTCTGCGTTGAGACATCTTTGCACTCTGCAAAACACTAACGCCACTCTCCTCCGTTAAGTCCCAACGCACCGTCTACTTACCTGACGGTCCATTTTAAAGCGCAGCTGGAGAGCCTGACTCCAGCTGCCACCGCTGTTGCAACTGCTGGGCGTAATGCCGCGCCTGCGCACTGAGCGGGTTCTTCACGTAGTCACTCACGTGACTCCGAAGTAAAATAGTCGAATAAACACCGGAGGGCTCATTTTCTGTAGTTGGAACATTAGAGGTGCGAATGAGCCAATTAAGAGGGGTAGAATTCTGGCACAATTAAAATCATTAAATATGGATATTGCTTTCCTACAAGAAACGCATTTCAAACAACAAACTCAGATCAGATTAAGGGCAAATTGGATAGGTCAAACCTATTACTCCACATTCACTTCTAAAGCAAGAGGCACGGCCATTATAATTCGGAAAGGTATACCTTTTAAATTAAAGAAGTCCATATCTGATAAAGAGGGAAGATACATTATAGTCACGGGAGAAATTTCCAATACACCATTAACTATGATAAATATCTACGTGCCTAATTTTGATAACCCCCAATTTTTTAAGAAAATAGTAGATATAATTGCAGGGCATAATTTTCAAAATATAATAATGGGATATTTCAATTGTGTTATAGACCCATACTTAGATAAATCAATAAAGGTAGGAAAGCGTCTTGTTAAAACTAAGATCTGTGAATTTTTAAATACTTCTATAAAAAATAATAACATAACTGATGTTTGGAGAATAGCAAACCCAAGTGGAAGGGAATATTTGTTTTACTCATCGTTTTACTCGTTTTATTGGATACAAAATTAATCCCGCATACAACTAAACCATCATACCATAAAAGTATTATTTCCGATCATTCACCACTGATTTTTATACTTAAAATTAAGGGAATGCCGGGTATAAAACCTTTTTGGAGATTCAATGCACAAATATTAAATAACCCGCAGGGTTATGAGTATATAAAATAACAAACAAAAAAAGAAATCAAAATAAATGAGATGCCGGGTATTTCTGTATCACTATTATGGGAAACCTTTAAGGCATACATGCGCGGTGCTATAATCTCATATCAAAGTTTTCAAAATAAAGAAAATAAAAGAGAACTTCAGCGGATAGAACAGGAAATAAAATTACTAGAATTGGACATTGCAACTGACCCAACCATAGATAAACATAATAAGATAACCTTATTGAAATATAAACTCAATAGAATATTATCGGCAAGAGTAATAAGATTATTCCAAATTACAAAACAGGCACACTTCGAATTTGGGGATAAGCCACATAAATTACTAGCGAGGCAACTGAAGCAACAAGAAAAGGAAAGTACTATCACTAAAATTAAATCTGATAAGGGTGAGCTTCTAACACTACCAAAGGATATTAATAAAAGGTTTGCCCAATTTTATCATAATTTATACACAACTAAAATAAATACAGATGATAGTAAAATTACAATTTTTTTAGATAATTGCAATCTCCCTAAATTGGATAGTTTAGAACAAGAGGAATTAGGAGCACAGATTACTAGTGAAGAAATAAAATAAATAATAAACTCACTGAAAAATGGGAAGACCTCAGGACCAGATGGTTTTAGTAACGAATTTTATAAACGATTTCAGGACTCAATTGTACCAAGATTACTCAACTTATACACACAGGCTTATACTGAAAATAAACTACCAGAAACTTTAGCAGAATCAACAAAAACGCTTATACCAAAAAAAGATAAAGATTTAGAGGAACCGGGTTCTTACAGAGCTATATCACTTTTAAATACGGATCAGAAAATTTTAGCAAAGATTCTAGCTAGAAGACTGAATAATTATATTAACAAATTGGTAAACCCGGATCAAATGGGATTTATACCCAAAAGACAATCATTTAATAATTTGAGAAAGCTTTTCAATATAATGTACTCTCACAAAGAGGACATTGAAGATATTTCAGTTGTTGCGCTGGATGCAGAGAAAGCATTTGATCAGGTAGAATGGCAGTATTTATATAAGGTACTTCAAAACTTTAACACGGGAGAGAATTTTATTAGATAGGTTAAACTACTTTATGATAAACCTGCGGCAAGAATATTAACTAATAATATGTCATCTCCAAAATTTTATTTATCACGGGGTAATAGGCAGGGTTGTACCTTATCACCATTGCTATTTGCCCTTATGATAGAACCGCTGGCTGAAAAGATTAGAAATCATCCGAATATTCACGGATATGATACTAAGGACTCAAAGAATAACATTTCATTATATGCTGATAATATTATTTTATATATTACTAATACACAAACGAGTATACCCACCTTATTAACACTAATTGAGGAATTCGGCTCTTTTTCAGGAAATAGAATAAATTGGAATAAAAGCAAAATTATGTCTTTAAAACCACAGAATGCGAGACACATTAAAATTCCCTTTCAAAATTGCAACAGAAAAATTCAAGTATTTGAGTATTCAAATTACGAGAAGACACAAATCATTATATAGCGCCAATTTTATGCCACTATTAAATAAACTGAATGATATGATTACATTTTGGAAAACGCTCCCGCTCTCATTGATAAGTAGAATTAATGCTATAAAAATGACTTCCTTACCACAATTAATATATTTGTTTCAAGCAATCCCAATATATATTCCAAAATATTTTTTCAAAAAACTAGATTCTAATATCACAAATTTTATATGGGATTATAGAGCACACAGAATTCAACGAAAGCATTTGTGTAAACCTAAAAAAGTTGGGGGTTTATCATTACCTAACTTTACGTATTACTACTGGGCAGTGCATATTAAGAACATAATGTACTGGTTGGATAGTTCCACTCACCAGTCGGAGTGGATAAGAATGTAGAAAGAGGAGTGTTTCCCGTACGATATAGGAATGATTTTGTTCTCACCGATAAAATTGAATAGTATAATATATAAGAAGAACCCAATTACTCACAATACAATAAGAATTTGGAAACAAATAAAATTATCCTTGAAATTAAATAATCTATCAGTACTAACCCCACTATTGAACAACCCTGCATTCAAACAATCTCTTATCGACAAAACATATAAACAATGGGATAGACTGGGGATTAGGAAAGTAGGAGATATGTATGAATTGGGTAAATTGTTATCATTTCAACAATTAAAATCAAAATTTAAACTGAATGATCATCAATATTTTCAATATATACAGGTATTTGACTTTATGAAGAAATATACACATAGATTTCAAACTATATTTTTAGACCCTTTAGAAGAAGCAATGAATATTAAGGCTGATTCTCAAAAACTAATATCATACTTTTATAATAATACTAGACTAAGTGGGACCCATTGGGTCCCAGCTGGTCATCCAACGCAATATTCCACCTCTCCACCAACCCCGGGGGGGGGGGGGGGTCGGGGCTTTCTGGAGCGCTAGTATGGGTGTTGTGGGCAGAAGGGACTGGTTTCCAGAGGGCTAATATGCAAATTGTGCGCCAAATGGATTCTTGGGCTGACGTCTCAGTCAATCAAGCCTGTTGTGCTGGCAACTCACTCACTCACGGCTGGTGGGCTGGTAGTTGACTCACGGCTAATCCTTGAAATTCTATTTCAAGCAGGGTATAAGGCAACCAAATTCAAGTGCAGTTTCTTACCACTTCTAGCAGGGTGCAAGGCCACCAAATTCAAGTGCAGTTTCATACCATTTGAAGTAGGGTGCAAAGCCACTAAAGACAACGAGTCGTGACCTCTCCCTCCTCCATCTTGCAGAGACTGAGCCACACCGACATTTCCAGGTTTTATAACCCCTCCCCCCCCACACCGGAAAAGGTGTGGCTTTCATTGATTGTTTGACAGGAGAGAGATTCTCAACATTTTTTGTTTTAATTAATAACACTTTTATTTTTCATTGATGGGAAGAATTCTCTGCATCTGCTCAGTGGAGGGGGACTGAGTAAGATGGCCAAAAATCACTACTGTAAGTGGTAGCGTTTTATCTAAAATCAATATACAGTACAAACAGAAAGTAAGTGCATTTACAGTAGTGCCTTTTAACTTCAAGCCAAAGCACCCAAGCCACCATTTGCAGTAAGTAGTGCCTTTCAACTTCAAGCCACAATTTGCAGTAAGTAGTGCCTTTCAACTTCAAGCCAATGCACCCACGCCCCCATTTGCAGTAAGTAATGCATTTTAACTTCAACCCATTGCACCCAAGCCACCATCTGCAGTAAGTAGTGCCTTTCAACTTCAAGCCGCACCCAAGCCACACCCAAGCCACCATTCGCAGTAATAGTGCCTTTCAACTTCAAGCCAAAGCTCCCAAGTCACCATTTGCAGTAAGTAGTGCCTTTCAACTTCAAGCCAAAGCAACCAATCCACCATTTGCAGTAAGTAGTGCCTTTCAACTTCATGCCAACATTTGCAGTAAGTGGTGTCTTTCAACTTCAAGCCACACCCAAGCCACCATTTGCAGTAAGTAGTGCCTTTCTACTTCAAGCCAAAGCAACCAAGCCACCATTTGCAGTAAGTAGTGCCTTTCAACTTCAAGCCAAAGCAACCAAGCCACCATTTACAGTAAGTAGTACCTTTCAACTTCAAGCCAAAGCAACCAAGCCACCATTTGCAGTAAGTAATGCCTTTCAACAAGGGCCACTTTTTGCAAGCTTTAGAAGAAATAGACATTTTTTGCAAGTTTTAGAACCAATAGACATTTTTTTGCAAGCTTTAGAACCAATAGAGACATTTTTTTGCAAGCTTTAGAACCAATAGACATTTTTTTGCAAGCTTTAGAACCAATAGACATTTTTTGCAAGCTTTAGAACCGATAGACATTTTTTTTGCAAGCTTTAGAACTAATAGACATTTTTTTGCAAGCTTTAGAACCAATAGACATTTTTTTTGCAAGCTTTAGAACCAATAGAGCACTTTTTGCAAGCTTTAGAACCAATAGACATTTTTTGCAAGTTTTAGAACCAATAGACAATTTTTGCAAGCTTTAGAACCAATAGACATTTTTTTGCAAGCTTTAGAACCAATAGACAATTTTTGCAAGCTTTAGAACCAATAGACATTTTTTTGCAAGCTTTAGAACCAATAGACATTTTTTTTTGCAAGCTTTAAACCAATAGACATTTTTTGCAAGCTTTAGAACCAATAGACTTTAGAACCAATAGACATTGCAAGCTTTAGAACCAATAGACACACTTTTTTTGCAAGCTTTAGAACCAATAGAGACATTTTTTGCAAGCTTTAGAACCAATAGACATTTTTTGCAAGCTTTAGAACCAATAGACATTTTTTTTGCAAGCTTTAGAACCAATAGACATTTTTTTTGCAAGCTTTAGAACCAATATACATTTTTTTTTGCAAGCTTTAGAACCAATAGAGCCACTTTTTGCAAGCTTTAGAACCAATAGAGCACTTTTTTGCAAGCTTTAGAACCAATAGACATTTTTTGCAAGCTTTAGAACCAATAGACATTTTTTTGCAAGCTTTAGAACCAATAGACATTTTTTTTGCAAGCTTTAGAACCAATAGAGACATGTTTTTGCAAGCTTTAGAACCAATAGACATTTTCTGCAAGCTTTAGAACCAATAGACATTTTTTGCAAGCTTTAGAACCAATAGACATTTTTTGCTAGCTTTAGAACCAATAGACATTTTTTTGCAAACTTTAGAACCAATAGACATTTTTTTGCAAGCTTTAGAACCAATAGACATTTTTTTTTTTGCAAGCTTTTGAACCAATAGACATTTTTTGCAAGCTTTAGAACCAAAAGACATTTTTTGCAAGCTTTAGGAATAAATTCTACCCAAACGTCTCTCCCAGATGCGATAAATGTTTGTTTCAAAATGCTAATATAACACATTCATTTGTAGGATGTACAAAGTTGAATACATTTTGCAGCGATATATTTAATATACTTACAAAGCTTTTTAAGTCAAGAATAGAACCTAATACAGAATGGATTATATTTGGAATAATAGTAGAAGATACCAATTTAAATAAAGACCAAAAAGTTTTTTTTAATTATGGGTTAATAATTGGAAAGAAATTGATACTTAAATTTTGGAAAAATACAGCTATACCAACTATTAAAATGTGGATTAGGAATATGATGGACATAGCACACCTCGAAGAAATGAGACTCCGATTAATAGATAAATATGACTAATTCTTAAGGAGTTGGTCCCCTTTCATCGACTTTTTGGAATCATGTGATGCAGCGGTACCGTAAAGATTACTGATTTCAGGTCAGGTCGTGGATAGATTTACATCTCCAAATAAAGATTTGAAAATTTATTTTTTAAGGGTCTTTCTCTCCTATTTCTACTTTCTACTTTTTCTTTTCTTATATACACACTTCACGTTTTTCTATTTTCTACTATCTATTTTTCCTCTTTTTCTTCTCTCTATTTTTTTTTCATGTCTTTCTTACTTACTTTTCAAAAACATAGAACTAGAGGTTGTACATAGAATTTATTAAGTTATGACATAGTTGGCATCTAAAATTAGGTACCACTGTATTGTTTTGTATTGTATTAACTTCTAATAAAATTAAAATTAAAAAAAAAAAAAAAAAAAAAACCTTGTTGCCATGGCAGGCTCAGCCCTCCTGTCTATTCATTAGCGGCACACGATGAAAGCTGAAGAACAGTCTCCCAGACCTTAGACAGAGACACATTAAACCTTCCTCAGCTCAGTACCCACTTAACAACAGACAGCCGTGACCAATCATCCTCGGCGAAACTCATCATCGTGGCTTTTAACATTTGTCTGAAGCCGGCATGCACACAATAATGGTAAACAGGAAGTTTAATGGACAATTAGCCTATTTTACATCAGTGCGGGGATGAAATTCTGATGAGGGAACAACACCCACATTGTGATGGTCTGGGCTGCGTCCACAACTACAATTTCTTACGTTCTTGGATGGAGCGGTTCCCAAACCATGCTCTGATGCATCCCGATATGATGTTTTCTACAGCGCATCTTTAGATGTTGGTGAAAGTTGTTGGGGACATACAATACTTCCTAAGCCTTCATAGGAAGTACAGGTGTTGCTGCGCTTTCTTGCCCATATTTACACCTGGGAACTTTTGACCATGTTTTAACCATCTCTAATTCGGCCATGGTTTCAATGTGGGTGGTCCAGGACAAGTTGGTGGTGGGATTTACTACTAGGTCAGGTCGGGGGGAGTTCTCCCCTGCCACGGGTACCATGAAATCCCGTGCTACCTGCTCCATGGTCGGATAATCGGCTACTAAATCGTCTCCCCCACCTGGTTTGCCAGGTGAGGAGGGGGATGTGGACTGTGCGGCACCTGAGACCCAGGTTCAGTCCCGACTACAGGTGCTGTCAGTACGGAGTTTGTACGTTCTTCCCGTGACCTCGTGGGTTTTATCTGAAATCTTCGGTTTCCTCCCACACTCCAAAGACGTGCAAGTTTGTAGGTAAATTGGCTTGGTATAAGTGTAAATTGTCCCTAGTGTGTGTAGGATAGTGTTAATGTGCGGGGATTGCTGGTCGGTGAGAACTCGCTGGGAGAAAGGACCTGTTTCCGTGCTGTATCTCTAAACTAAACTAAACTAAACTAAACTAAACTAAACTCAACTAAACCAACCCTATCAATGTACCTGTCTAAATGTTTCTAAAATGTGTCTAAACAGTGTGATAGTACCAACTCTTGCGGTATTTGTCCGACTAACATTAATCATACTTTACTAGACTTTATCTTGCACTAAACGTTATTCCATTTATCCTGTGTCTGTGGACAGCTCGATTGTAATCATTCATAGGCTTTCTGTTGAATGGATAACTTGCAACAAAAAAACATTTATTCATTGTACATGTGACAATAAACTAAAATAAACGTTGTCTTCCACTTAGGCAGCACGGTGGCACAGCAGCAGAGTTGCTGCCTTGCAGCGGCAGAGACCCTGATTCGATCCTATCCATGGGTGCTGCCTGTAGGAGTTTGCATGTTTTCTCCGGATGCACCAGTTTACCCCAACATTCCAAATACATACAGGTTAGCAGGTTAATTGGCTTCTGTAAATTGTCCCTAGTGTGTAGGATGGTGCTGGTGTACAGGGTGATCTTTGGTCGGCACAGACTCGTGCCTGTGCTCGTGCGAAGAGCCTGCTTGCACACTGTATCACTAAAGTCTAAAGTAAAGCAGTTCTGCAACTAGTTTTGTGAGTTCTCGCCATGGGTTTTCTCCGGGATCTCCGGTTTCCTCCCACACTCCAAAGACGTACAGACTTGTAGGTTAATTGGCTTCAGTAAAACGGTAAATTGTCCTAGTGTGTGTGTGTAGCGGTTGTCCTAGTGTGTGTGTGTATGGGTCGGCATGGACTCGGTGGGCCGAAGGGCCTGTTTCCGCAATGTATCTCTAGCTAAACTAAACCACTCAAGTTTCCAGAGTCTGCAGCTCCTTGTGTCTCCAAGGACAATCAATGTTGCCATATCAGCGAGGCTCAGATTCTGAAAATAATTGGCCCACGATTGCTTTATTTCTCAAGTCTTTATGTTTTCATACATGCTTTCAAACAACCTTGTGCACATTAGTTGCTTTGCCAACAATTAGAATTGCCCAACTAATTGGATGGATTTTGTGCAAGTTGACCCTTTGTTTTTCAACAAAAGCATTTATCCTCCACTGAAAACATCTGTGACCTTTTGCACGGATTGATTCTCTCGGTACTGCTGTTCCGAGAACTCCACTGGCCCAGAGCTGTTCCTCTGGGTAATCTCATCCTCAAAGTATCCAGCTGATGGAAAAGTCATTCTGAATTCACATCACTAGGACTGCTTCCAGCTAACCAAGGTTGATTCACTTGTTCCCTAACCTTCATGAATTCTATGTGCTGGCCCTCATCCAGAAGCTGTATCCCATGTGCCCACATTTCATAGATAGAAAATAAAACGTGGACAAAACCCCTGAGTTGATATCCAAAGGCAAATGGTACAAGGTCAAGGTAGAGAAATTATATGCATTTATATAACTGCACTCATGACTATATAATGGTTTAACATCATAAGGCCACAAGGTCATAAGGAATAGGTCATGACTGATCTATCTCTCCCTCCTAACCCCATTCTTCTGCCTTCTCCCCATCACCTCTGACATCCATACTAATCAAAAATCCATCTATCTTGGGCGGTCACGGTGGCGCAACGGTATTGTTGCTGCCTTACAACAAATGCAGCTCCGGAGACCCGGGTTCGATCCCGATTATGGGTGCTGTCTGTACGGAGTTTGTATGTTCCTCCCGTGACCCACGTGGATTTTCTCTGGGATCTTCGATTTCCTCCCACACTCCAAAGACGTACAGGTTTGTAGGTTAATTGGCTTGGTAAATGTAAAAATTGTCCCCAGTGTGTGTAGGATAGTGTTAATGTGTGGGGATCTCTGGTCGGTGTGGACTCAGTGGGCTAAAGGGCACGTTTCCCCGCTGTATCTCTAAACTAAACTAAACTAAACTAAACTAAATCTCAGCCTAAAAAATATCCACTGACTTGGCCTCCACAGCCTTCTGTGGCAAAGTATTTCCCAGATTCACCACCCTCTGGCCAAACGTCATTAGATAACCAATGCAATACATCTGCAGTAAAAACTGAAAATGTAGCAACAAGGAACTGCAGATGCTGGTTTAGAAAAAAGACGCAAGTGCTGGAGTAACTCAAAGGGTCAGGCAGCATCCCTGGATAACATGGATGGATAACATATTGGGTCTGGGCTGAAGAAGACTACCAGTCTGAAGATGGGTCCCAAGCTGAAGGGTTCCATGTTCCATGTTCTCCAGAGATGCTGCCTGACCTGCTGAGGGTGTCACAGTGGGTCGGCAGTAGAGTTGCTGCCTTACAGCACCCAAAGACCCAGGTTTGATCCTGACTACAGGTGCTTTCTGTATGGAACTTGTACATTCTCCGTGTGGCCATGTAGGTTTTCTCCGGGTGCTCCAAGACCCTCCCGAAGACAAAATGTTTAAGAAGGAACTGCAGATGCTGGAAAATCGAAGGTAGACAAAAATGCCGGAGAAACTCAGTGGGTGAGGCAGTATCTATGGAGCGAAGGAAATAGGCAACGTTTCAGGAAGAAGAAATCAAGAGGGGGAGCCAGAGGGCTAGAGGGAGAGCTGAGAAGGGGAGGAGACAGTAAGGACTACCTGAAATTAGAGAAGTCAATGTTCATACCACTGGGGTACAAGCTGCCCAAGCGAAATATGAGGTGCTGCTCCTCCAATTTACGGTGGTCCTCACTCTGACCATGGAGGAGGCCCAGGACAGAAAGGTCGGATTCGGAATGGGAGGGGGAGTTGAAGTGCTGAGCCACCGGGAGATCAGGTTGGTTATTGCGAACCAAGCGTAGGTGTTCGGCGAAGCGATCTTGTATACCCTCCCAAAGACATAGAGGTTTGTAGGTTAATCGGTTTTGGTAAAATTCTAACATTGACCCTAGTCTGTAGGATAGTGTTAGTGTATGGGGGTCACCAAATAACGTGGACTCAGTGGGCCGAAGGGCCTGTTTCTGCGCTGTATCTCTAAAGTCATGTCTAAAGTCACCCGGGTCTCTGGCGCTATAAGGCAGCGACTCTACCACTGTGCCGCTCTGCCTTACTTGTTGTTGTATCCTCTTTTGAGTCATCGAGCCAAAGGCCAAGATGAAGTTCAAGTTTGCAGCATTCAAGGCAAACGATCCTGAGTGGTACACCAAATCCATCTATGACCCTGATGACTTTGATTAGTACGGGTGCCAGAGGTTATGGGGAGAAGGTAGGAGAATGGGATTACATAGAAACATAGGTGTAGGAAGTCAAGTCAAAAATTTATTTGTCACATACACATACGAGATGTGCAGTGAAATGAAAGTGGCAATGCTCGCGGACTTTTGTGCAAAAGACAAACAACAAAACAACCAAACAAACACAATCATAACACAATTATAAACACAATCAAAACACGCATATTCTTTTACAGTCCGAATTGCCTCAGTCTCTGGGAAGAAACTCCTTCTCAACCTCTCCGTTCTCACCGCATGGCAACGGAGGCGTTTGCCTGACCGTAGCAGCTGGAACAGTCCGTTGCAGGGGTGGAAAGGGTCTCCCATGATTTTATTTGCTCTGGGGTTGCACCTCCTGTTGTATAGTTCCTGCAGGGGGGCGAGTGATGTTCCCATAGTGCGTTCGGCCGAACGCACTACTCTCTGCAGAGCCTTCTTGTCCTTGGCAGAGCAATTCCCAAACCAGATGGTAATGTTCCTGGACAAGATGCTTTCCACCGCCGCTGCGTAGAAGCACTGGAGGAGTTGGTCATCCGCCCTCCGAGCCAGCACCATCATTCAATATGACTATTGGTGAACATCTAAAATCACTACCCCGTTCCTGTTTTTTCCCCATATCCCTTGATTCCTTTAGCCCAAAGAGCTAAATCAATTGCAACTACAGTATCCCTTGAGAACATTTCAGTGAATTGGCCTCCACTGCCTTCTGTGGCAGAGAATTCCACAAATTCCCTCAGCGTGAAGATTTTCCTCATCACAGTCCTAAATGGCCTACCCCTTATTCTTAAACTGTGACCCCTGGTTCTGGACTCCCCCAACATTTATCCTGCATCTAGCCTGTCCAAACCTTTAAGAATTGTATATGTCTCTATAAGATTTCCTCTCATCCTTCTAAATTCCAATGAATACAAGCCCAGATGACCCATTCTTTCATCATATGTTAGTCCTACCATCCCAGGAATTAACCTGGTGAACCTACACTGCACTCCCTCAATACCAATATTGTTCTTCCTTAAATTAGGAGACCAAAATTGCACACACTACTCCAGGTGCGGTCTCACCAGGGCCCAGTACAACTGCAGTAGGACTTCCTTGCTCCTAAACTCAGGAGGGAGAGATAGATCAGCCATGATTGAATGGCAGAGTAGACTTGATAGGCCAAATGTCCAAATTCTGCTTCTATCACATGATCGTATGACCTTTGCAGAGCCATTAAGGATGCCAAGGGGGGATTCTCACAGTGGATGCTGTCTGTGTGGAGTTTGCAAGTACTTCCTGTGACTGTGGGTTTTCTCTGGCTGCTCAGGTCCTCCCACACTCAAGAGACCAAAACATTCCAAAGTTGGTTGTAGCTTGATTGCCCTCATAGAAACATAGAAACATAGAAATTAGGTGCAGGAGGAGGCCATTCGGCCCTTCGAGCCTGCACCGCCATTCAATATGATCATGGCTGATCATCCAACTCAGTATCCCATACCTGCCTTCTCTCCATACCCCCTGATCCTCTTAACCACAAGGGCCACATCTAACTCCCTCTTAAATATAGCCAATGAACTGGCCTCAACTACCCTCTGTGGCAGAGAGTTCCAGAGATTCACCACTCTCTGTGTGAAAAAAGTTCTTCTCATCTCGGTTTTTAAAGGATTTCCCCCTTATCCTTAAGCTGTGACCCCTTGTCCTGGACTTCCCCAACATCGGGAACAATCTTCCTGCATCTAGCCTGTCCAACCCCTTAAGAATTTTGTAAGTTTCTATAAGATCCCCTCTCAATCTCCTAGATTCTAGAGAGTATAAACCAAGTCTATCCAGTCTTTCTTCATAAGACAGTCCTGACATCCCAGGACTCAATGTCGGCATGATAAAGAAGTTACTTATCCACTTCAGGAAACACGGTGAAATATATGCCCTGATCAGCATCAATGGTTTCAAAGTGGAAATGACTGAAATCTTCAAATTCCTTGACTATAACATTATCAAGATTTACGTTTAAGTTTAGGTTTATTATTGTCATGTGCACCGAGGTAGAGTGAAACGTTTGGTTTGCATTTTAACAAAAAGAACAGATATATCAGACATAGATATAATCAAGAATAGAGTAATAGAGAAAGAACTGCCAATGCTGGTTTAAATTGAAGGTAGACACAAAATGCTGGAGTAACTCAACGGGTGAGGCAGCATCTCTGGAGAGAAGGAATGGGCGACGTTTCAGGTCGAGACCCTTCTTCAGACTGATGTCAGGGGAGGAGGGGAGACAAAGATAGAACGGAGGCAGAGACAGTAAGACTGGTAGAATAACTAGGAATGGGGAGGGAGTGGAGAGAGAGGGAAAGCAAGGGCTTTCTGAAGTTAGAGAAGTCAATGTTCATACCGCTGGGGTGTAAACCACCCAAGCAAAATATGAGGTGCTGTTCCTCCAATTTGGACTGAAAGGTCAGATTGGGAATGGGAGGGGGAGTTGAAATGCTGAGTCACCGGGAGATCAGGTAGATTAAGACGGACTGAGCGGAGGTGTTCAGCGAAACGATCGCCGAGCCTGCGCTTGGTCTCGCCAATATATAGAAATTAAACTCAAGTATAATAGATAGAGCAAAGGGGAAGATACAGAATGCAGAATGTTCGGTGTGGCGGCGCCTTGTGGCTGCGGCTCACCTGCAATCCGTCTGTCTTTTTTTCTTATTTTTCATCTTGTTAGAGTATGTTTTCAGTTTATTTTTAGTTGTGTATGCTAGTTGGGGGGGGGGGGGGGGGGGGGGGGGGGGGGGGGGGGGGACTTTTAACTTTTTAATTTCTTCTTTGAACGGAGACGCAACCTTTCTCCTTGTCGTGTCTCTGCTTTGCTGGGGCCTAACATCGTGGATTTGGCGGACCCCAACCGGAATCGACCTGCGGACTCACCTACTACTCACCAACCATCGTGGAACTGGCTGACTCGGAGGCTGAGGTGGCTTGGCGGCGGCGACCCGACTGCGGAGCTTCGGAGGCCTCGTGGAAGGTAAAATCGGGAGCATGCAGGTCCCTGGTGGGAGACCAATTTCCGAGAGTTCCCGCAATGGCAACTTCGCCCGCCCCGAATCGCGGGGTTTGAATCGGCCCGTCGCAGGGCCTTACATCACCCGGTGCGGCTTAATCGGCCGCGGGACTTACCAACGCCCGCTGGGGGCTTTAACATCAGGAGCCTGGATCGCCTCGATGTGGGAGAAGAATAAAGAACAGGGAAGAGAAGAGACTTTTGCCTTCCATCACAGTGAGGAGGTGTTTGGGGACACACTGTGATGGATGTCTGTGTGAAACTGTGCTAATTGTGTGTTATGTTTATTTTACTGTTATGACTGTAGGGAACGGAATTTTGTTCAAACCTCTGTTTGTTTGAATGACAATAAAGGCAATTTGTATTTGTATTTGTAGCATAGGAGTCATAGGGCCATAGAGTTATACAGCATGGAAACAGTCCCGTCAGCCCAACCTGCCCACAACATGCCCCATGTCTGCTAGTCCCACCTGCCTGTGTTTGGCCCATATCCCTGTAAACCTATCCTATCCATGTACCTGTCCAAATGCTTCTTAACCATTGCAATAGTACTACCTCGTCCGGCAGCTCGTTCAATATACCCACCACCCTTTGTATAAATTGTAGTGCATCAAAGTCCAAAAAGTCCAAAGGCAGGCAGTGAGACTGGGCCCGCACCTGTCCTCCACTATCACCCTGAGCACCGGCACACCACAGGGCTGTGTACTAAGCCCCATGCTCTACTCCCTCTTCACTCACGACTGTGTTCCTGCATTCGGCACCGACACCATCGTGAAGTTTACAGACGACACAACAGTGATTGGGCTGATCACCAACGGTGATGAAACAAAATACAGAGCGGAAGTGCAGAACCTGGCGGACTGGTGCGCACGTAACAACTTGTCACTAAACACCTCCAAAACCAAGGAGCTGATTATTGACTTCAGGAGGTCCCATAATGGAGAATACACCCCAATCTCCATTTACGGGGAAAGTGTGGAGAGAGTGTCCAGCTTTAAGTTTCTGGGCACTCACATTTCAGAGGACCTCACATGGTCCACCAACACCGCTGCGCTGGTCAAGAAGGATCAGCAATGACTGTTCTTCATGAGGACATTAAAAAAGACTGGTCTGCCCCAACAGCTGCTGACAACGTTCTACCGCTGCACCACAGAGAGCATATTAACGTATGGCATCTCTGTGTGGTATCTCAGCTGCACGGAGGCGGAGAGGAGAGCTCTTCAACGCGTCGTCCACAGAGCGCAGAAGATTATTGGGACACAGCTACCAACCTTGGAGGGCATCACACACGGTGCCTCAGGAAGGCCGTCAGCATCCATAAAGACTCCTCACAACCTTGTAACGGACTGTTCGAAATACTTCCCTCCAGCAGACGTTACAAGGCCTTCTACGCCCGAACCTCCAGACTCAGAAACAGCTTTATTCCCAGAGCTATAGCGGCTCTGAACCGGCCCTGCTGAGTGCCCCCCACCCCCCCCTGGACTGTCTCCCTCGGATGGTCACGTCACACGGCTTATTTATTTATTTTAATTTTCTTTTACATCGGATGGAAACTGCATACTAAATCTCGTTGCACTGATGTGCAATGACAGTAAAAGATATTATTATTATTACTATTATTATTATTATTAAAATCCTCAATGGAGCAGACATGAATTGGACAGTAGCCTAGATTTTGGAAGGACTGTTCATAAGACTGATAACAGAGGAGGAAAGGGATAGGAGTAAGAATAGGAATAGTTGTCACGTGTGAGATTCTTTGCTTGTATACACAATGTATACAAATAACAGCCACCTATGGCACTGATAAAGTTACAAAGCGCGCTGGCTCCCCCTTTTTGTCCCCCACCCTCAACAGCGGTTCTAGAGTTTGGTAGTGCATGGTTTTAAACTTCTGTACCTTCTGGCAGAGTGGACCAGGGAAAAGAAGGAATGACAGTGGTGGGGCAAGTCTTCGATTATATTTGCTTTTCCGAGGCATCGTGAAGTGTAAATGGAGTGAATGATGGGAAGTCTAGTTTGGGTGATTGTCTGGGCTACATCCACATCTCTGCAATTTCTTGCAGTCTTGGGTAGAGCTGCCCTGATGCAACCTAGCTGTATCAGTTTAGAAGGACAAGGGGGGACCTCATTGAAACTTACCGAATAGTGAAAGGCCTGGATAGAGTACTGTAAATGTGGAGAGGATGGTTCCACTAGCAGGAAAATCTAGAACCAGAGGCCATAACCTCAGAATAAAAGGACGTACCTTTAGAAAGGGGATAAGAAGGCATTTTTATAGAGGGTGGTGAATCTGTGGAATTCATTGCCGCAGGCAGCTATGGAGGCCAAGTCAATGGATATTTTTAAGGCGAAGAGTAACAGATTTTTGATGGCTAAGGATGTCAAGGGTTATGGGGAGAAGGCAGGAGATTAATCAAATCAATCAAATCAAATACGTTTATTGTCATTGCACAGCAACTGTACAACAAAATTTCATTGCATCTCCTTCAGTGGTATACATAGAAGACACGGGATAAAAGATTAAAAGAACAAAAACACAAACAACCATTGACTCTCATATACCGGCAAGATCAGTAAATGAAATTAATAAAATTAAATTAATAAATAGATAATAGAAATATAAAAAATATTGCGCATTATATTGCCCCACAAATAGTGTTGTGTTGCCCGCAGTGTTATCTATCTGAGTTTAGTTCTTTAATGGCACATGGGTAGAACTGTTAATTAGTCTACAAGTGCGGGCCTTCAGAGACCTGTATCGCCTCCCAGAGGGCAGCAGAGTGAAAAGGTGGTTGGCAGGGTGGGATGTGTCCTGTTTGATGTTTGTGGCCCGGCGCAAGCATCAGGCCCTGTATATGTCATCCAAGGAGGGTAGTTGGGCGTTTGTGATGCTCTGGGCAGTTTTAATAACTCTCTGCAGCGCCCTCCTCTCAGCCACAGTACAGCTAGCAAACCACACCAGGATGCCATAGGAGAGGATACTTTCCACGGCACATCGGTAGAAGGACAGCAGCAGCGGCTGTGAGACGTTTGCTCTCTGCAGAGACCTCAGGAAATACAGCCGCTGATGTGACTTCTTCATGAGAGTGACGGTGTTCATTGTCCATTTGAGGTCCTGGGAGATGTATGTACCCAGGAACTTAAAGCCAGTGACTCTCTCCACCATGTCTCCTTTGATGTATAAGGGAGCAGGTTCCTCTCTCCTCTTCCTCCTGAAGTCAATAACCAGTTCTTTTGTTTTGGTTGGGTTGAGTACCAGGTTATTTTTAGTGCACCAGACAGTCAGTTTTTGGATATCATCTCTGTAGGCCGACTCGTCGTTGTTATTTATCAGCCCCACCACAGTCGTGTCATCTGCAAACTTGATGATCCGGTTTGTGCTGTGTGTTGGTGTGCAGTCATGGGTGTATATTGTATATAGGATAGGACTCAGCACACAACCTTGTGGCGCTCCTTTGCTGAGCGTCAGGACTGGGGAGTGATTGGACCCCATCCTGACAGTCTGTGGGCGATCTGTTAAGATGTCCTTGATCCATCGGCATGTGTTGGCGTTTACACCCAGGTCAAACAGTTTGTCCACCATTCTGCTGGGGATGATGGTATTAAATGCAGAACTAAAATCTACAAACAATATCCTCACATATAAGCCAGGGCGCTCCAGCTGTGACAGTGCAGAATGTAGAGATATGTTGATGGCGTCCTCTGTTGACCTATTAGCTCTGTATGCAAACTGATGCTGATCCAGGGTGGGTGGGAGTGTGGATTTAATGTGGGCCAGGACCAGCCTCTCAAAGCACTCCATCACAGTTGAAGGAAGAGCAACAGGTCTCTTGTCATTCAAGCTGGTGATAGATGTTTTTTTGGGAACAGGCACGATGGTGGCAGTCTTGAAGCATCTAGGAACACTGTCATATGAGGAAAGATTGAAAAGACTAGGCTTGGAGTTTAGGGCAAGTGGGGATGTTATAGAAACATATCAAATTATAAAAGGACTGGACAAGCTAGTTGCAGGAAAAATGTTCCCAATGTTGGGCGAGTCCAGAACCAGGGGCCACAGTCTTATAATAAAGGGGAGGTCATTTAAGACTGAGGTGAGAAAAAACTTTTTCATCCAGAGAGTTGTGAATTAGTGGAATTCCCTGCCACAGAGGGCAGTGGGGGCCAAATCACTGGATGGATTTAAGAGAGAGTTAGATAGAGCTCTAGGGGCTAGCGGAGTCAAGGGATATGGGGGGGAGAAGACAGGCACGGGTTATTGATAGGGAATGATCATGATAGCCATGATCACATTGAATGGCGGTGCTAGCTCAAATGGCCGAATGGCCTCCTCCTGCACCTATTTTCTATGTTTCTATGCTCTATGTCTGAGCTTCTCCACCACGACAAGGTGACACGGTGACAATCCACGGAGAAAAACTGAGGTGCTCACTGCACCTCTGTACATGTGACAATAAGAATTCTAAAGATAAACCTAAACCTGATATTTTCTCGATTCTCCAAGCTAAAAATGACAGCGTGAAATGTATTGATTTTGCTTCCACCTTAGCAAATTGTGTCAATTTGAAGTTAAATTTCACTTGTAAAAGCTATTGAGGCACGATATGTTTGATTTCACCTCTCACACGCTTGGGTGAGTTCCTTGAAATGGAGTATATCAGGAGACCTTGGCTTCTTTAGTTTGCTTTCATCTCAAAATGCGTGTTCAAACAGCCACAGGTTGCCTTTATTGTTTGGTTCTGGCTGCCTTGTTCAGAATTTTTCTTGCACATGAACCTCAACACATGTGTTGACTCACAGATTCTTGCCATGTCCGTGGTTTGTCAAGATTTAGTAATCCCTCCTTGCCCTGAGTAAAGCCATATCCCCCCCTGAGTTTGAATGAATGAGTTCAGCAGGTGTTGTTCAGAACTCATAATAATAATAATAATAATAATAATAATAATAATAATAATAATATATTTTATTGTCATTGCACATAAGCACAACAAGATTTGGGTATGCAGCTTCCATCCAATGTCATAACTTAAATAACTAATAAAATTTAGATTTAGATACCCCGAGAACATGGTTTGTAAGAAGAACATTACAACAGTAAAACAGTCAAAACAGTTCAAACAGACCAATGTGCAGATGTGTCTGTGCAACGTGACCATCCGAGGGAGACAGTCCATGGTGGTGGGGGACATTCAGGAGGGTCGGTTCAGAGCCGCTATAGCTCTGGGAATGAAGCTGTTCCTGAGTCTGGAGGTTCGGGCGTAGAAGGCCTTGTAACGTCTGCCGGAGGGAAGTATTAGACAAGTCGACTAGCAGATGGCACCCTGGGGCAGCGGTAGATTGCTGCACAGCGCCAGAGACCTGGGATCGACCCTGATCACGGGTGCTCTCTGTGCGGAGTTTATACGTTCTTCCTGTCTGTGACGATGTCGATGACACCAGAGATGGAACTGCTGGTGGGCTGTTCACCCACAAGCAATCACCGCATCTCAAACATGAGCTTGGGTGGCACGGTGGCGCAGCGGTCGAGTTGCTGCTTCACGGCGCCAGAGACCCAGGTTCGATCATGGCGGTGTCTACGGGCGGTGTCTGCACGGAGTTTGCATCCCTCTCTCCGTGACCATGACAATTTTCCCTGGTTTCCTCCCACATTCAGGTTGGTGAACCTGTGGAATTCTTTGCCACAGAAGGCTGTCGATGCAAAGTCAGTGGATATTTTTAAGGCAGAGACAGATAGATTCTTGATTAGTACGGGTGTCAGAGGTTATGGAGAGAAGGCAGGAGAATGGGGTTAGGAGGGAGAGATAGTTCAGCCATGATTGAACGGCAGAGTAGACTTGATGGGCCGAATGGCCTAATTCTACTCCTATTCCTTATGATCTTATGACCTTATTCCAAAGATGTGCAGGTTTGTTGATTACTGTAACTGGCTTCTGTAAATTTTCCCCAGTGTGTAGGATGGGAAAGTAAGTAAGTAAGTAAGTTTATTGGCCAAGTATTCACATACAACTTGACCATTCCCACCCAAACTGTCCGCTCCCCAGGTACTTTCCCCTGCAACCCCAGGAGATGCAACACCTGTCTCTATACCTCCTCCCTCACCACTGTCCAAGTAGCTTGTCAGTCTTTACAGGTGAGGCAGAGGTTCACTTGCATCTCCTCCAACCTCATCTACTGTATTCACTGTTCCAGATGTGGGCTCCTTTACTGCATATTGTCGAGACCAAGCTCAGGCTCAGCGATCGTTTTGCAGTCAGTCCGACAAGAGGAATATGATCTCCCAGTTGCTAAACACTTTAACTCCCCCTCCCATTCCCACACTGACCTGTCTGTCCTGGGCCTCCTCCACCATCAAAGTGAGGACCATTGTAAATTGGAGGAACAGCACCTCAAATATCGCTTGGGCAGGATTTAACCCATCAGTATGAACCTTGACTTCTTTACCTTCGTAACCCTTGCTTTCCCCTCTCACTCCATTCCTCCACCATCCTAGTTCTCCGACAAGTCCTCCTAATTAAATTTTATCTTTGTATGCCTCGTTGTCAACTTCCCCTAGCTAACAATTATCTGTTCTACATTTTCCTTGATCCTCGTCCCCTTTGTTCTCTCGTTTTTACACCATACCCTTCCAAATCTGTATCTCCCTCTCCCCTACCTCTCAGTCTAAAGAAGGGTCTCGACCTAAAGGCAGCACCCATTCCTTCAATGCTGCTTGTCCCTCTGAGTTTCTCCAGTATTTTGTATCTATCATTATTATCACACGTACCTATGTTTTAGTGAAATGCTTTTTTTTGCATGCAACTGGTTAAAACCATACAGCAGGTAAAATCCAACAGCAGAACCAGCATCTGCAGTTTCCTCCCAAACTATAATTAAGAGTTAGTGTGAATGATTGATGATTGACATGGACTCAGTGGGCCAAAGGACTTGTTTCCATACTGTATTTTTCAATCAAATAAGTGCCTTACGGTGCTTGCAGCGCCAGAGACCCATGTTTGATCCCAACTACGGGTGCTGTCATAGAAACATAGAAACATAGAAATTAGGTGCAGGAGTAGGCCATTCGGCCCTTCGAGCCTGCACCGCCATTTAATATGATCATGGCTGATCATCCAACTCAGTATCCCGTCCTGTACCTGCCTTCTCTCCATACCCTCTGATCCCCTTAGCCACAAGGGCCACATCTAACTCCCTCTTAAACATAGCCAATGAACTGGCCTCAACTACCCTCTGTGGCAGAGAGTTCCAGAGATTCACCACTCTCTGTGTGAAAAAAGTGTCTCCTCATCTCGGTTTTAAAGGATCAGGATTGTGCCTTATCCAGCTTAAGCTGTGAACCCTTGTCCTGGACTTCCCCAACATCGGGAACAATCTTCCTGCATCAAGCCTGTCCAACCCCTTAAGAATTTTGTAAGTTTCTATAAGATCCCCTCTCAATCTCCTAAATTCTAGAGAGTATAAACCAAGTCTATCCAGTCGTTCTTCATAACCTCAGTCCTGACATCCCAGGAATCAGTCTGGTGAACCTTCTCGCACTCCCTCTATGGCAATAATGTCCTTCCTCAGATTTGGAGACCAAAACTGCACGCAATACTCCAGGTGTGGTCTCACCAAGACCCTGTACAACTGCAGTAGAACCTCCCTGCTCCTATACTCAAATCCTCTTGCTATGAAAGCCAACATACCGTACTGTCTGTATGGAGTTTGTACGTTCTCCCCGTGAACTGCATGGCTTGTCCCCAAGATCTTCGGTTTCCTCCCACACTCCAAAGATGTACAGGTTCAGTAAGTTAATTGGCTTGGTGTGAATGTAAATTGTCCCTAGTGTGTGCAGGGTAGTGATAGTGTGCGGGGATCGGCTGTTTGGCGCGGACTCGGTTGGCCGAAGGGCCTGTTTCCAGGCTGCATCTCTAAACTGAACTAAACTAAACTACACAATCAATAAACACAATAAGAAAAAAAAAACAAGTCGACGGGAGTGCAAGAAGTGTCCGTGATGTTCTGTTGTTGAGGTGGGATCAGGATTGTGCAAGTACCAGCTTGAAGAAGAATCAACATCTACTATAGTCATAGAGTGATACAGTGTGGAAACAGGCCCTTCGGCCCAACTTGCCCACGCCGGCCAACAATGCCCCAGCTACACTTGTCCCACCTGCCTGCGTTTGGTCCATATCCCTCCAAACTACTGCCCATTGCTCTAGTTTAACTCTTGTAACCTCTGACTGTCTGCGGAGATGGATTATGTAGGATCCTTCTCGTATGCATGTCTTCCAAACTACACTTCCATTCACCGTCTGCCACACGATGCCACAGATGCGGAGATTTTCACACCAGCGGTCGTGACTCTTAGATTCTTGTTGTCTCAGTGGGAAGTCAGGATTTAGTAATCCCACTTTACATTTCAGAACACCATCTCTGAGTGGTCCTCCTCCTGTGATTGAATGAATGAGTGGTGCAGAACATAAGCAGGTGGTATTCAAAACTCACAGGCATATTAGGCAAGACACATCAAGATTATTGTCGCAGGCACCAGCACGGTGATGTGCAGGTGCAACGAAAAACCTTTCTGCAGCATCACAGGCACATGCACTCAGACAGGCGATTGTTGGCACTGGGCCTGTACTTGCGGCAGTTTATAAGGAAGAGGGGGCACCCCATTGAAACGTACAGAATAGTGAAAGGTGTGGAGAGAGTGGATGTGGAGAGGATGTTTCCAATAGTGGGAGAATCTCGGAGCAGAAGGCATAACCTCAGAGTTAAAGGACGTTCCTTTAGGAAACATAGAAACATAGAAACATAGAAAATAGGTGCAGGAGTAGGCCATTCGGCCCTTCGAGCCTGCACCGCCATTCAATATGATCATGGCTGATCATCCAACTCAGTATCCTGTACCTGCCTTCTCTCCATACCCCCTGATACCTTTAGCCACAAGGGCCACATCTAACCCTCTTAAATATAGCCAATGAACTGGCCTCAACTACCTTCTGTGGCAGAGAATTCCAGAGATTCACCACTCTCTGTGTGAATTTTTTTTTTCTCATCTCGGTCCTAAAAGATTTCCCCCTTAAGGAGATGAGGAGGAATTTCTTTAGTCAGAGGGCGGTGAATCTGTGGAATTCATTGTCACAGAAGGCTGTGGAGGCCAAGTGAATGGATATTTTTAAGGCGGAGATAGATAGATTCTTGATTAGTACGGGTGCTGGGTTTCATAGGGAGAAGGCAGGAGAATGAGGTTAGGAGGGAGAGATAGATCAGCCATGATTGAATGGTGGAGTAGACCTGATGGGCCGAATGGCCTAACTCTACTCCTATCACTTATGACCTTATGAACAATGAAAGATCTTGCCACATCATCATAGGCATGTACACCCAGACAAACACAGGTATTGCCTTTAGCCCTTAACCCTTAACTGAACTGACCTTAAAGGTGTCAAAGGGTACCGGAAGAAGGCAGATGACTGTCATTGCGAGGAAATGATAGATCAGCCTTGATTGAATGGTGGAGTAGACTCGATGGGCCGAATGGCCTGAATCTGCTCTACTTATGAACTATGATTTTAACCTTCACTTAACGATTTTCCAACTTTTATTCTGGACGCAATTCTTCTCAATGATCAATAGACAATAGACAAAAGGTGCAGTAGTAGGCCATTCAGCCCTTTGAGCCAACACCACCATTTAATGTGATCATGGCTGATTATCCACAATCAGTACCCCTTTCCTGTCCTCTCCCCATATACCCTGACTCCGCTATCTTTAAGAGCTCTATCTAACTCTCTCTTGAAAGCATCCAGAAAATTGACCTCCACTGCCTTCTGAGGCAGAGAATTCCCCAGATTGACAATCCTCTGGGTGAAAAAGAAATGAATGAAGAACTTGCCTTTGAAGTTGATTGGATCTGTCTCTAGTTTTCTTGCAATTTTCCATGCCTTACTTTGTATAATTCAAAAGAATCATGCCTGTGAATATCATAATAATCATAATCACAATCATAATCATACTTTATTAGCCAAGTAGATTTTGCAACCAGCTGGGAATTTGGTTTGCCATAAAGTCATTGCAATAAAAAGCAACAGAACACACAAAATATCTATATAACTAAAAGTCTCATCTTGACCACTTCCTCTGCGCTCTATATTGATTTTAGAAAAAATGCTACCGTATATCGCAATGATTTTTGGCCATCTTACTCACAGTCCTCCTTCACTGAGGATTTTTCCAATCGATGAAAAATAAAAAAGTTATGCATGTTTAAAAAATCTTAAGATCATCTGATTGGTCCTCTCGCCTGTCAATCACCATGATGAAGGTAACACCCCTTCCGGGGGGTGGGGCAGGACTATAAAACCCTGGATGCCTGGACGTGAGTCAGTCACTCTGAAAGATCGCGAGGGAATGGCCACAACTGTGATTCTGCTGTGAGTCTATTGAACTGTGAGTCTACTGAACTGTGCATCTACCCTTTACGTGCTTTATGTGGTTTATATGGTTATGTGCTTTATGTGGTTATGAGCTTTGTGTGGTTAACCCTTTATAGCTTGCAATAAATTATTTGTTAGCCATCAAAGTGCTTGCAATGAATGATTATTTGTTAACCCTCAATGTGCTTGGAATAAATAATTTGTTAGCCAGTAATGTGCTTGCAATGAATGATCATTTGTTAACCCTTAATGTGCTTGCAATAAATGATTTGTTAGCCCTTAATGAAATGAAATGAGTTGTTTGGCCTGCCTGTGTTTGAAATGGAATTGGAAATGAAATGAAACGAAATAGACAATAGGTGCAGGAGTAGGTCATTCGGCCTTTCGAGCCAGCACCGCATTTCAATGTGATCATGGCTGATCATCCCCAATCAGTATCCCGTTCCTGCCTTCTCTCTATATCCACTGACTCCACTATTCTAGCTCTCTCTTGAAAGCATCCAGAGAATCTGCCTCCACCGCCCTCTGAGGCAGAGAATTCCACACTCACCACTCTTTGTGAGAAAAAGTGTTTCCTCGTCTCCGTTCTAAATGGCTTACTCCTTATTCTTAAACTGTGGCCCCTGGTTCTGGACTTCCTTAACTTTGGGAACATGTTTCCTGCCTCTAGCATATCTAAACCCTTAACAATCTTATATGTTTCAATGATATACCCTCTCATCCTTCTAAACTCCAGAGTGTACAAGCCCAGCTGCTCCATTCTTTCAGCATATGACAGTCCCGCCATCACGGGAATGAGTTGTTTGGCCTGCCCTGTGCTTTTGCTTTTGCTTAGCCTTTGCTTTGCTTAAGCTCACCTGAAGTGAAAGCAAATAGGTTGTAGTGTTTAAGAAGGAACTGCAGATACTAGAAAATCGAACGTACACAAAGGTCTGAAAAAGGGTTTCGGCCCGAAACATTGATTATTTCCTTCGCTCCATAGATGCTGCTGCACCCACTGAGTTTCTCCAGCTTTTTTGTGTACCTTAGGTTGTATTGTTGGCTGGCCCCGCCTGCCCTGTGCTTTTGCTTTTGCTTTGCCTTTGCTTTGCTTCACCTCACCTGAATGAAAGCAAATGGATTGTATTGTTGGTTGGCCCTGCCTGCCCTGTGCTTGACAACTTGAAATGGATTGACTTGACATGAAATGGATTGAAATGGATTGTTGGCCCCGCACTCACTGTGCTTGACTTGACTTGACCCACAACACCCATGCTAACACTCCAGAACGCCCCCCCCCCCCACTATCCACCAATATTGAAATTGGTGGAGAGATGGAATATTGCGTTGGGGGACCAGCCCTCCCGTGTGAACCTGGGACCCAACAGGTCCCACTTAATTTAGTGTTTTAACATGAACATCCACCACAGTGACTGCTCCACATTCCTCACTGTTTAATCTCTCACTTCTTTGTTCTTCAGCAGTCGGGTCAGATCTCTCCTTTTGTGATTGTCCTCTCCATGCCCATGTTATTCTTTAGTGCCCAGAATCATACAAAAGTCATACAAGAGGGTGGTGAATCTGTTGAACTCGTTGCCACAGTCGGCCAAGTCAGTGGATATTTTTAAGGCATAGATAGATAGATTCTTGATTAGTATGGGTGACAGAGGTGGATAGGGCTGTTCGGTGAACTTTTTGTAACTTTGTTGGTGCCAAAACGTGGCAACACTTGTGTACTGCCCGAGTGAGGTCAGCTGTATGAGTTTAACGGGTCGTATGCAAAACAAAGCATTTCACTGCGAGAATAAAGACGGGCACAAAATGCTGGAGTTACTCAGCGGGACAGGCAGCATCTCCGGAGAGAAGAAATGGGTGATGTTTTCTGTTGAGACCCTTCTTCATTGTGAGAGTCAGAGGAGAGGGAGCAGAGATATGGAAGGGTAAGGTGTGAAAACAGGGATCAAATAGGACGATGATCAAGGAGAATGTAGAATGGTTCATTGTTAGCTGAGTGGAAGGAGACAACGAGGCATCCACTCAGTAATATTTAATCAGGAGGGCAGTGGAACTAGTCGGAGAACTAGGAATGGGAGGGATGGAGAAAGGGGGAAAGCAAGGGTTACTTGGTTAACAAAATCAATACTCATACTGTTGGGTTGCAAGCTGCCCAAGCGAAATATGAGTTGTTGTTCCTCCAATTTGTATTGGGCAACTATCTGACAGGCCCAGGACAGAAAGGTCTGTGTGGGGATGGGATGGGGAGGTAAAGTGTTTAGCAACCGGGAGATTGGTAAGGCCAAGCCGAACAATAATGTTTCATTGATTGAACAACTAAGAATGATGCTACTGACTATATCCAGCACCATTGAAGTAGACTGTACACGTACTCCACCCGGCTTCCTGAAGAGGAAGGACATGTGAAGTGAGGACGCCGCTGCCGAAGGAATGAACAATGGAGGACCCGGTGTGGGGGGACCACCATGAAGAACAAATGACAATGAGGACCCGGTGGAGGGGGGGGGGGGGGGGGCATCTTGAGGGAGGGGGGAGGGGGGAAGAACTAAAGGGGAACTGGCACGAGGTGGGGGGAATTTGTAAATTTGTAAGCACCCTTCATGAGCAACTATTGCATACCTTGGCAAAGTTTGCCAACAAAAAATTTAACTGTGACTTGTTACATGTGACAATAAGGTTTTCATTCATTTAAGACAGCGATGAGCACTTACGTTTTGTTATCATTGTGAGAGAAGTTGTCTTGACACTTCGACATTCAATTCTCCATCTCCTTCCCAGAAAGCCACCTCATCAAAGGTCATGCATAATGAATCATGAGAGGAATAGATCGGGTTGATGCACAGAATCTTTTGCCCAGAGTAGGGGAATCGAGGACCTGACGACATAGGTTCAAGGTGAAGGGGGAAAGATTTAACAGGAATCTGAGGGGTAACTTTTTATGGAACAAGCTGCCAGAGGAGGTAGTTGAGGCTGGGACTGTCCCAACGTTTAAGAAACAGTTAGAGAGGTACATGGATTGGACAAGTTTGGAGGGACATGGGCCAAGGGCAGGCATGTGGGACTCGTGAAGCTGGGACATGTTGGCCAGTGTGGGCAAGTAGAGACACAGGGCCTGTTTGCACACTATATCATTGTGTCTCTATGGCTCTATGACAAGATAAAGAGCGAACCCACTCAATAGAAAGCTCTTTTTGTAAAGAATATCTGCTCAACTTGTCGGTATAATAGATGTGATTCAATCATGTTCCATTTAAATGTCAGGACAATTAAAGCATCAGTCATATCCTCAGCTGCTATCCATTGCACATTACACTTAGGCATCAGTTATAGAACATTCTAACTCAAAGAGTCATAGCGAGATACAGCATGATAACACGCCCTGAATGAGTCTGAAAAACATCACCCATTCCATTCTCTCCAGAGGTGCTGCCTGTCCCGCTGAGTTACTCCAGCTTTTTGTGTCTATCTTTGATGTCATCCAGCATCTGCAGTTGCTTCCTACACATGAAAACAAGCCCTTTGGCTCACGTCAGTCAATGTCAGCATACTAATCCAATTATACTTATTGGTGGCATGGTTGCGCAGCGGTAGAGTTGCTTCCTTACAACACTTGCAGCGCTGGAGACCCAGGTTCAATCCCGACTACTGATGCTGTCTATACGGAGTTTGTACGTTCTCTCCATGACCCGCGTGGGTTTTCTACGAGATCTCCGGTTTCCTCCCACACTCCAAAGATGTGCAGGTTTGTAGGTTAATTAGCTTGGAAAATGTAAAAATTGGCCCTAGTGGGTGTCGGATAGTGTTATGCCCCTGTCCCACTTAGGAAACCTGAACGGAAACCTGTGGAGACTTTGCACCCCACCCAAGGTTTCCGTGCGGTTCCCGGAGGTTCCGGGAGGTTTTTGTCAGTCTCCCTATCTGCTTCCACTACCTGCAACCTCCGGCAACCACCTGCAACCTCCGGGAACCGCACGGAAACCTTGGGTTGGGCGCAAAGTCTCCAGAGGTTTCCGTTCAGGTTTCCTAAGTGGGACAGAGGCATGAGTATGCGGGGATCGCTGGTCGGCACAGACCCAGTGGGCCAAAGGGCCTGTTTCCACGCTGTATCTCTAAACTAAACTAAACTAAAATAAACTAATCCAACCTTAACCCATTCTCATTAAAGGCTGTTGCTGTGTGTTTAAGAGCATGAATAAGAATAGAGTAGGAAACTGCTCTGCCATTGTTCTAGGAGTAGATATCACCAGCAACTTGTGCTGGAACAGCCATGTTGAAGCAATGGCCAAGAAAGCACACCAATGCCTCTACTTCCTTAGAAAGCTTAGGGAGAGTTGTCCCCAACAACTCTCACCAGCTTCACGGCATGGTTTGGGAACAGCTCCATCCAAGACCGCAAGAAATTGCAGAGTTGTTGCAGAGAAATTGCAGACCATCACACAAACTAACCTCCCTACCATTGACTCCATCTGCACTTCATGCTGCCTCAGCAAGGCCAGCAGCATAATCAAGGATCAGTCTCACCCCACTCAATCCCTCTTCTCCCCTCTCCCATCAGGCAAAAGGTACAGAAGCGTGAAAACGCACACCTCCAGTTTCAGGGACAGTTTCTTTACCATCTGTTATCAGGCAACTGAACCATCCTATTAACAACTAGAGAGCAGTCCTGATCCACCATTCACCTCATTAGAGACACTCGGACTATCTTTAAACGGACTTGACAGGATTTTATCTGCATTAAACGTTATTCCCTTCATCCTGTATCTCTAAACTGTGAATGGCTTAATTCTAATCATGCATAGACTTTACACTGTCTGGATAGTATGCAACATAAAAGCTTTTCATTGCATCTTGGTGCACGTGACAATAATAAACTAAACTAAACTAAACGGAGTAGATTTTGCAGATCAGATGCTGATAAGCTGAAATAAAAACAGATCTTGCTGGAAATCCTCCACCAGTGTGAAAAGCGAAACAACATCACCAGTAAGATCATAAGATCATAAGTGATAGGAGGAGCAGAATTCGGCCATTCGGCTCATCAAGTCAAGATGTTGCCTGTCCTGCTGAGGTACTCCAGCACTTTGTGCATTCCTGAGAGGTGCGGGTTTTGTTGGGAGCTCGGGGTTGCTCCAGTTCCCTTCTACATCCTGAAGACTTGCAGGGTTGGTGGGTGTGGAAGAAATTAATTTAGATGGAAATTAAAAGAAAATGAAAAGTGGAGACTTCACAGGTTTGCTTCAAGAGATTTTATTGAATGATATCATGGAGAGATGACGGCAGTTAACTGATCACCAGTTCTCTGACTTCTCAGCAGAATTAGCCTACAGTTATACTGTACAGTAAACAACTTTTGTTTACTTTTGTTAGATACTACTTCACGATAATATTCTATCAACTTCATGGGTACCAATTATTTCAATAGTCATACCATGCTTTTCACTTGTGTTAATATTATTCAACAACAGATAGTTAACACAAGTCAAACACAATATAAGGGCATCTTGACATTATCCTATCTCACCTTTCAGACGGCCCACGCCACCACCCCCTCTCCGAGCCAATCATAAGACCCCCCCCATTTACAGCAGCATTTCTATGCCACAAGCGGTAAGGGGCACAGGTGATTTATTGCAACTTCTCACAGAAGGGAAAACAAGCTTTGTTATCTCCTCCATTATTTCATGTTTATATTTATCATCATCCCTTCAACGCATTCCCAGACTAGCAGTAATACGTCTAATCTCACTTTGCCGATTCCCACAAACCTCTTCTGCACCTGGTCAACGAGAGATACCTATTGTCACATCCAAAACACACTTTTGTTACATTCAATTCCAATCAAAATTAAGTATAACCATATAACCATATAACAATTACAGCACGGAAACAGGCCATCTCGACCCTTCTAGTCCATGCCGAACACATAATCTCCCCTAGTCCCATATACCAGCGCTCAGACCATAACCCTCCATTCCCTTCCCATCCATATAACTATTCAATTTATTTTTAAATGATAAAAACGAACCTGCCTCCACCACCTTCACTGGAAGCTCATTCCACACAGCTACCACTCTCTGAGTAAAGAAGTTCCCCCTCATGTTACCCCTAAACTTCAGACCCTTAATTCTCAAGTCATGTCCCCTTGTTTGAATGTTCCCTACTCTCAGTGGGAAAAGCTTTTCCACGTCAACTCTGTCTATCCCTCTCATCATTTTAAAAACCTCTATCAAGTCCCCCCTTAACCTTCTGCGCTCCAAAGAATAAAGCCCTAACTGTTCAACCTTTCTCTGTAACTTAGTTGCTGAAACCCAGGCAACATTCTAGTAAATCTCCTCTATTACTCTCTCTATTTTGTTGACATCCTTCCTATAATTAGGCGACCAAAATTGTACACCATACCCCAGAATTGGCCTCACCAATGCCTTGTACAATTTTAACATTACATCCCAACTTCTATACTCAATGCTCTGATTTATAAAGGCCAGCACACCAAAAGCTTTCTTTACCACCCTATCTACATGAGATTCCACTTTCAGGGAACTGTGCACAGTTATTCCCAGATCCCTCTGTTCACCTACATTCTTCAATTCCCTACCATTTACCATGTACGTCCTATTTTGATTTGCCCTGCCAAGATGTAGCACCTCACACTTATCAACATTAAACTCCATCTGCCATCTTTCAGCCCACTCTTCCAACTGGCATAAATCTCTCTGTAGACTTTGAAACTCTACTTCATTACCCGCACCCCCACCTATCTTAGTATCATCTGCATACTTACTAATCCAATTTACCACACCATCATCCAGATCATTGATGTACATGACAAACAACAGTGGATCCAACACAGATCCCTGTGGCACCCCACTAGTCACTGGCCTCCAACCTGACAAACAACCATCCACCATTACTCTCTGGCATCTCCCATTCAGCCACTGTTGAATCCATCTTGCTACTCCACCATTAATACCCAACCATTGCACCTTCTTAACCAACCTTCCATGAGGAACCTTGTCAAAGGCCTTACTGAAGTCCATATACACAACATCCACTGCTTTACCCTCATCAATTTCCCGAGTAACATCTTCAAAAAATTCAAGAAGATTAGTCAAACATGACCTTCCAGGCACAAATCCATGTTGACTGTTCCTAATCAGACCCTGTGTATCCAGATGCTTATATATATTATCTCTAAGTATTATTTCCATTAATTTGCCCACCACTGACCACTAAGGAAGGATATTAATTTTTCTTCCACAATGGGCCCACTGGCAACTGGAAATTGCTGCTAGTTTGTAGGTGAGTGTTGGGTCTGGGGCGGGGGGGGGGGGGGGGGGGGGTGTTGAGTGGAATGTGGGGAAGAATTAAAAGCTGCATTAATGTGGGGTTGGTGTAAATGGGTGGATGATAGGTTACATGGCCTAATCCCCTGCTATGTTTCTTATGTTTCTTATGGACATCCCGCTCGGCATGGACCGGTCAGGCCTAAGGTCATAAGATATAGGAGTAGAATTAGGCCATTCGGCCCATCAAGTCTACTCCACCATTCAATCATGGCTGATCTCTCCCTCCTAACCCCATTCTCCTGCCTTCTCCCCACAACCCCTGACACCTGTACTAATCAAGAATCTATCTATCTCTGCCTTTAAGGGGCTGTTCCACTTGGGCGACCTAATCTGCGAGTTCAGAAGAATGACTTCGACCTTCAAACTCGCAGCATGGTCGACACGTGGTCTTAGGAGGTCCCAAGAGGTCGCTGAAACTCTCCTTCATGCTCGAGGGAAGTTCCCAAATACTCGTGGCCTCAGCTAGGTTGCAGAACATTTTTCAGCATGTTGAAACATTTTCTGCGAGCAAAATCTGGTTGGCATGGTTCTTTTGAACTCGTCGTGCAGTGGAGAGGAGTCGTTATTTAGTTACAGGCAGTCAAGGGCAATCTCCTTCGCTGAAGGGGAATTTTGATTGGCTAGTTTCCAGGACCAAGGAAAACCTGCCAGTAGGTAAAATGCCCGCTAAACTTTATTATATTCGTGGAGCAATTACCTCACGTATGTTTAGCAATTACCTCACATATGTTACCTAACATTTCAAGTTGGGACCCTTCTTCAGACTGATTGAAGTAGAGGAAAAGTGGTGGGGAATGGGGCAAATTTCAGCAAGTGATCGGTGTATACAGGGAATGGTGGGGTAGTTATTGGCAGACTCGTGGACAAAGTCCAGAGATGAGAAGGAGTCAAAAGGGTATCAGATAAGCAAAGAAAATGAGTGAAATGGAAAGACAGGGGGATGGATACAGATGGAAAGTGACGGGCGGAGTGAGCGCGGGGAGGGGGGGGGGGGGGGAGGGAGGAGAGGGTTGCAGGTAGGGAGGTGGGAGGGTGGGGGGATGTTAATTTTAAGTAACAAATACAGTGGATGGATGGAACAAAGGGAGTATCTTTAATTGACTGAATGAAAAGGACATAAAGTGCTGGAGTAATTCAGCGGTTCAGGCAGCAACTCTGGAGAACAGGGGAGGTTTCAGGTCAGGACCCTTCTTCAGACTGATTGGGTGAAGTGCAGGTTGTCATGGTGATATGGCCTGAAATGTCCTTTTCCATCATTTCCAGCTTTAATTTAAATTGCCAGGATCTTTGGGGGTTTTTTTTTTTTTAACTATCATTTCCTAATATTTTTCCCTTGGTTCATTCCTGCTAATATTCCCCCAATTTGCTGTGACTCACCTGATTGTCCATTGGATCGCCATAGCACTCAAATGAAGGCAAGGTCCAATTTCCCAGCAATAGTCCGTTTAGAAAGTGGTTGAAACCGAAGTAATGATAATAATTACTGCAATTTCTATCATCATACGTGAGGTAATTGCTCCACGAATATAAAAAAAATAGTGAATTGAAGATAGTTACATGAAAATCATATGCACAAAATCAATGTCAGTGTATTGAGCAGGCTTGAGTGACAGCTCAGATTGGTTTGGGGATAAAATACAGATAGAAAAGAAGGAATTAACCATTTGTTAGTGTTTTAGTTTTTAGTTTTAGAGACACAACGAGGAAACTGGCCCTTCGGCCCACCGAGTCCGCTCCGACCAACGGCCCCCGCACATGAACACTACACACACGAGGGACAATTTTACACTTTATACCAGGCCAATTAGCCTACAAACCTGCACGTCTTTGAAGTGTGGAAGGCAATCGACGATCTCGGAGAAAACCCACTCGGGTCACGGGGAGAATGTACAAGCTCCGTACAGACAAGCCCCTGTGGTCAGGATACACCCCAGCCGGGTATCTGGCGCTGTAAGGCAGTAGCTGTCCCACTGCATCACCATGCCACTATAGAGTGGAGGTACATTCTTCCAGTCGAGATCATAATGGTATTGAAAGCAGTCTATCAATAGACGGGTTAGTACGGGTACGTAATGATTAGTACGGGTTATGGGAAGAAGGCAGGAGAATGGGTTTAGGAGGGAAAGACAGATCAGCCATGATTGAATGGCAGAATAGACTTGAGGGGCCAAATGGCCTAATTCTACTCCTATCACTTATGATCTTATATATCTGACATCAGTATTCCAGGTCCAGGGACCTCTCTCCAGATATTGTTAGAGTCGTGCAGTGCAACCATACAGCATGGAAACAGGCTCTTCATCCCAACCCGTCCATAGCGACAAGGTTTTACAGCTGAGCTAATGTCATTTCCCTGCATTTGTCCATATCCCTCTGGGCTCTTCTAACCCTTGTACCTTTTCCAAATGTCTGTTGAATGTCATCTTTGTACTCGTCTCCACAGCCTCCTCTGGTAGAACACTTCATGTACACAAAACCCTCATAATGAAGAAATTCCCCTTGAAAGAATGAATAAGTTTGTTGGCCAAGTATTCACATACAAGGAATTTGCCTTGGTTCTCCACCCGCAAGTGACAATATGACATACAGTGACTAGTTTAGAGATACACCGTGGAAACAGGACCTTCGGCCCGCCGAGTCCGCGCCGACCAGCAATCGCCACATATTAACACTATCCTTCACACACTCGGGACAATTTACACACACACCAAGCCAATTAACCTACAGACCTGTATTTAAGAAGAAACTGCCGATGCTGGGAAATCAAAGGTACACGAAAAAGTACACGAGAAACTCAGCGGGTGAACCTATCAACCTAAATGTCTTTGCAGTGTGGAAGGAAACCGAAGATCTCAGAGAAAACCTACGCAGGTCACGGGGCAACGTGCAAACTCCGTACAGACAGCACCCATAGTCAGCATCGAACCCGGATCTCTTTCGTTGCAAGCGTTGTAAGGCAGCAACTCTACCGCTGTGCCACCGTGCCACCCCATGTTCTTCAATGTTTAAATAGCACTATATTTGTCACCTGTACTGAGGTATAGTGAAATTCATTTGTTTATACAGTTCAGTACAAGTATCACTATAACATAGATACATGTTAGATAAGCATATCAGATACAGTATAAGTGTGTAGCAGTAGTACACTGAGACAGTGTACAGTGTACAGAGTTATCCGTTTGGTGCCATTTTCAAGTCCCAGATTCAAGTGCAGGATTCTTGATCTGACCATGAAGGTCTGTTGGCCTGGCAGCATTGCAGCAGAGCCTGGTCTAGCCGAGCCACAGGCTACTGCAGGGCGTCCAGCGGCCCACACTAGGAACAATTTACATTTTCCACACCAATTCATCTACATACCTGTACGTCTTTGGAGTGTGGGAGGAAACCGAAGATCCTGGAGAAAACCCACCTGGTCTGTGGAATTCTCTGCCTCAGAGGGTGGTGGAGGCCGGTTCTCTGGATGCTTTCAAGAGAGAGCTAGATAGGGCTCTTAAAGATAGAGGAGTCAGGGGATATGGGGAGAAGGAAGGAACGGGGTACTGATTGGGGATGATCAGCCATGATCACATTGAATAGCGGTGCTGGCTCGAAGGGCCGAATGGCCTACTCCTGCACCTATTATCTATTGTCTATTGTCGCAGGGAGAACGTTCAAACTCCATACAGACACCACCTGTAGTCGGGATCGAACCCGAGTCTCCAGCACTGCAGGCTCTCTAAGGCAGCAAGTCTACAGCTGCGCCACCGTGTCACCCAGAGGGGGGTCTTATATTCCTGGGAGCAAGGGGGTCTTATCTTCTAGGCCTTCATAGTCAGCTGTGGGAGGCATCCCCCCGGGGCATGAAGGTTGAAGGTGGACAGAGGGACGACGGTTTTTGGGATGTCCAGATGGAGATGTGTCGGCCATTTCCGATGAGTGAAATCCTTTTCACCCAGAGAGTGGTAAACCTGTGGAATTGTCTGTCACAGAAGGCAGTGGAGGCCCATTCACTGGATGTTTTCAAGAGAGAGTTACATTTAGCTCTTAGGGCCACCAGAATCGAGGGCTATGGGGAGAAAGCAGGGACGGGGTGCTGATTGTGAACGATCAGCCATGATCATATTCAATGGCGGTGCTGGCTCGAAAGGCCGAATGATCTACTCCTGCATCTATTTCCTATGTTTCTATGTTTCTATGAGATAACGGCTGCAACTGGCCTTCATGGCCAGCTGCAGTCGAGACTGTCAAATGTTGCCAAAACCTGGTGATTCTTGCAAATGGACTCAGTGGGCTCTTTCTATGCATTATGTGCTAAATTGGCTATTGTACTTGCATATAGCAATAATCCCACTGAACTATATGCAAAAAATAAATCCCACTGTACATGTGATACTGAAGATACCATTGAACCATTTAAATCGTGCTCCTCATACCTTAAGCTTATGGCCTCTACTTTTGAACTCCTCTACCTGAGAAAAGAGACAGTGACCATTCACCTTACCTTTAGACCATAGACCCTAGTGATACAGCGTGGAAGCAGGCCCTATAGCCCACCGCGTCCGCGATCGCCCTATACGCTATCACTATCCTATGCACTAGGGACAATTTACACTTTACAGAAGCCAATTAACATACAAACCCGTATGCCTTTTCCACGGCGAAAGAAACTGGAGCACCCGGAGAAAACCCACGTGGTCACAGGGAGGACGTAGAAACTCCACACAGACAGCACACAAAGTCAGGATTGAACCTGGGTGTCTGGTGCTGTGAGGTGGCGCAGCGGTAGAGTTGCTGCCTTGCATCGTCAGAGGCCCGGGTTCGATCCTGACAATGGATGCCGTCTGTACAGAGTTTGTACGTTCTCCCCGTGTCCTGCGTGGGGTTTTTTGGGTGCTCCGGTTTCCTCCCACACGCCAGAGACGTACAGGTTTGTAGGTTAGGTGGATTCGGTTAAATTGTAAATTGTCCCTCGTGAGTTGGATAGTGGCAGTGTGCGGGGTGGTCACTGGTCTGTGTGCATTCGGTGGGCCGAAGGACCTGTTTCAGCGCTGTATCTAAAAACTCTAACCTCTAAACAAGAAAACAACATTTGGAATCCACAAAGTCAGGATCTCCCTGGAGGAAGTCACGGTGAATTAAGTATTTTATGCAGACTGTTTTATTTATGTCCAAAGGCTGCTGGCGTTACTGACAAGGCAAGCAGACTTGTATCCATTCCTCTTGTTTTATTTCAGATATATTATAGGAAGGATGTCAACAAAATAGAGAGAGTACAGAGGAGATTTACTAGAATGTTGCCTGGGTTTCAGCAACTAAGTTACAGAGAAAGGTTGAACAAGTTAGGTCTTTATTCTTTGGAGTGCAGAAGGTTAAGGGGGGACTTGATAGAGTAGGTATGTTACAAAACGTACCTGAATCATGGCTGAGCATCTGCCCCACCCCTTGTGTGTGATTTTGCCGCTGTTTAGAGGGGGCGGGTTTAAAACGCGATTTTTACTAGGCTGTTGCAATCGAAAATGTTCAGCCTAGTAAATCATTAACGGAAAATCGCTGAAAGACCCCGTCGCAAAAGGTATTATTAGTTTTTATGGCCTTGTAAAATAGTTAGAGTAATTTAAAAATCACTCTCTAAACTCGCAACCTCTCGCAGCCCCAGGGTTTTATAAAGCAAACAATTAAAGGTATGTACCTTATTTTTACATTAAATGGGGCATGTATATAACCCTGTAATTAAAGTTTTCTATAGCGAGTAGCTCATTTTGGGCTCTTTATATCCCGCAGTATTTTTCTGGGCATTTGAGGGCATAAATCTAGCGCAATGTGAACGTTCTAAACCAGCGCGTTCCACATGAACCCACTAGAAAGCCGATTTAAATTGACTTTAATTTACAGCAATTGAACACTAAATTCCTTCCATTTGGCCTATAAATTGATGTAAATGAGATTTAAAAATCATGTTTTATTGTGAATTATTTGTGAATATTATTTGGACACTTGGGCTATTTAAAAATGTTAATCATTTATTAAGAAATGGATAGATGTTTAGATCTAGTAAATTGAAGTTTGAAATTAGCTACAATTGGGTAACTAACTAATTATATGCTTTAATTTCAGGTCATCCAAGTTAGATTATTTTATATTTGTTTCAGAATGGTTCAATCTATGATAACTGAAAATTTCATTCAGTTCTCTTAATTTTTAAGAAGGTTATGGGCTTTTGACTGTCCATGATCACAGCTTTTTTGTTATGTCCATAGAAAATCAATAGGGAACAAGATGCTAATTTCCGAGTATGAAAATGGCCATAACGTTTTTATTACTTGAGATATGAAAGTGAATTAGGTGTCAAATTAAACTTATTGTTATGCTTTATCTGATGGGATAAATTGCAGACTTGATTTTTTAAATCTCAAAATTTTGTAACATTGCTAGATAGAGGTCTTTAAAATGACGAGAGGGATAGACAGAGTTGACGTGGATAAGCTTTCCCCACTGAGAGTAGGGAAGATTCAAACAAGGGGACATGACTTGAGAATTAAGGGACAAACATTTAGGGGTAGCATGAGGGGGAACTTCTTTACCCAGAGAGTGGTAGCTGTGTGGAATGAGCTTCCAGTGGAAGTGGTGGAGGCAGGTTCGATTTTATAATTTAAAAATAAATTGGATAGGTATATGGATGGGAAAGGAATGGAGGGTTATGGTCTGAGTGCAGGTAGATGGGACTAGGGGAGAATAAGTGTTCGGCACGGACATGAAGGGCTGAGATGGCCTGTTTCCGTGCTGTAATTGTTATATGGTTATATATTTTCTATAGAGACATAGAGAGTCATACAGCATGCAAATAGAGCGTTTGGCCCAACTTGCCCATGTCAACTAAGATGACACTAGTCCCGACTATTCGGAATAGGCTGAGAGCCCAAGCCTTTCGTCCCCCTCTGCCCAGCATTCTTCTGGCGAATGTCCAGTCCCTGGAAAACAAGCTGGATGACCTCAGGGCGAGGATCAGATTCCAGCGGGACATAAGGAACTGCAACATCCTCTGCCTGACTGAAACATGGCTGACCTCACTGATTCCGGATCAGGTAATCTGCCCAACCGAGTCCTTCACTGTCCACCGTGCTGACAGAACAGAAGCATCTAGGAAATCCAAGGGTGGAGGAGTCTGCTTCATGACCAATAACAACTGGTGCAACCCTGGAAATATCAAGATGCTTTCCCGTTCCTGCTCGCCGGATCTGGAGCACCTGATGATCTCATGCCGCCCATTCTACCTTCCCCGGGAGTTCGGCTCAGTGATCGTCACAGCCGTCTACATTCCACCGCAGGCGGACACCGACGTGGCACTATCGGCCCTACACGATGTGCTATGTCGACATCAAAACAAGTACCCGGATGCGGCTATGGTGGTGGCTGGAGATTTTAATAAATCAAATCTCAAGAAGGTCATGCCGAACTTCTACCAACACATCACGTGTGCCACCAGGGGGGAGAGAACTTTGGACCACTGCTACACACCGTTCAGGAAAGGCTACAAGGCCGTTTCACTCCCTCCCCTAGGAAAATCTGACCACGCTGCTATTTTCCTGTTGCCGGAGTATAAACAGAGGATAGTTCGGGAAGCGGTAGAGACGAGGGACGTAAAGCGGTGGTCCGACCAGTCAGAGGCCATGCTGCAAGATGCACTGAGTGATGTCGACTGGAATATGTTCGAAGCAAGTTCCAGTGACGTCAGTGAGTTCGCGGAAGCAGTCATGGACTTCATTGCAACAATAACCGACAACATCATCCCCACGGTAAGGGTAAGCACCTTCCCGAACCAAAAACCCTGGGTAGACAGATCTGTTTGTGTGGCCTTGAATGCTCGCACCGCTGCCTACAACTCGGGCTTGGCATCAGGAAACATGGACGTCTACAAGGCAGAGTCCTACCGAATGCGAAGGGCGGTGAAGGACGCAAAGAGAAGGTACAGGGACAAGATGGAGTTACAGATGGAGCAGCAGGACACCAGAAGCCTGTGGCAGGGGCTACGGATTGTAACCAACTACCGAAGCACCGCTCCCTCATCCGCATGTGCCGGCACCTCCCTAGCTGACGACCTGAACTCCTTCTACGCTCGTTTCGAGAGGGGCAACACCACTCCAGGTCTGCCGACTATCGACAATACCGACAGCGGGCTGGCTACCGAAGCTGAAGGGAGGAATGTGCACACATTCTCGCTGTCCGAGCACGACGTGAGGAGGGCACTGACACGGGTGAACACGAGAAAAGCTGCAGGCCCCGATGGCATCTCGGGGCGAGTACTCAAGTCCTGTGCTACGCAGCTAGCTCCAGTGCTCACTACATTATTCAACCTCTCCCTGGACAAGTCCGTGGTCCCTGCCTGCTTCAAAAAATCCATCATTGTACCGGTACCAAAAAATGCCTCCCCAGCCTGCCTGAATGACTACCGTCCGGTGGCCCTTACCTCGGTAGTCATGAAATGCTTTGAGAGGCTGGTGAAGAATCACATCTGCGCCTTCCTCCCTCGGAACATGGACCCGTTGCAGTTCGCATACCGTCCGAACAGGTCCACGGACGATGCGGTCTCCCAGGTCTTGCACACCGCTCTCTCCCATCTGGACAGCCAGAAGGGGGGCTACGTGAGGATGCTGTTCATAGACTACAGTTCAGCCTTCAACACGATAGTCCCCACCAGACTGGCCGGGAAGCTAATGGAATTGGGGCTCAACTCCTCCCTGTGTGCCTGGGTTCTGGACTTTCTCACCGCCAGGCCCCAGGTAGTCAAGATGGGAGGGAATACATCGAAGTCCCTCACCCTGAGCACAGGATCGCCCCAGGGTTGCGTCCTCAGCCCCCTATTGTACTCCCTGTACACACATGACTGTGTGGCTAGGTTCAGCTCCAATTCAATAATTAAGTTTGCTGATGACACTGTGGTGGTGGGCCTGATCTCAGACAATGATGAGAGGGCCTACCGGGAGGAGGTGGCTGATCTAGCACTCTGGTGCCAGGAGAACAGCCTCCTCTTGAACATCAAAAAAACGAAGGATCTGATCATGGACTTTAGGAGGGCACATCATCCGAGGACGTACACTCCATTGAGTATAAATGGGGATCCTGTGGATAGGGTGAACTGTTTTAAATATCTGGGAGTCCACATCTCTGAGGATATGACATGGTCATCACACGCCTCAGCACTGGTGAGTAAGGCAAGGCAGCGCCTTTACCACCTCAGGCAATTGAGGAAATTCAGAGTGTCTCCGAGGATCCTCCAGTGCTTCTACGCAGCGGCGGTGGAAAGCATCTTGTCCGGGAACATTACCATCTGGTTCGGGAATTGCTCTGCCAAGGACAAGAAGGCTCTGCAGAGAGTAGTGCGTTCGGCCGAACGCACTATGGGAACTTCACTCACCCCCCTGCAGGAACTATACAACAGGAGGTGCAACTCCAGAGCAAACAAAATCATGAGAGACCTCTTCCACCCCTGCAACAGACTGTTCCAGCCGCTACGGTCAGGCAAACGCCTCCGTTGCCATGCAGTGAGAACGGAGAGGTTGAGAAGGAGTTTCTTCCCAGAGGCAATTCGGACTGTAAACGCCTTTCTCACCAGGGACTAACTGTACAGAACGTTTTTTCTTCTATTATTTATTATGTAAAATAATATGTGTGTTATGATTGTGTTTATAATTTGTTTGGTTGTTTTGTTGTTCCGCGAGCATTGCCACTTTCATTTCACTGCACATCTCGTATGTGTATGTGACAAATAAACTTGACTTGACTTGACTTGACTTGACTGCCCACGTTTGCACATACCCCTGTTAAATTTTACTATTCATGTTCTTGTCCAAATGCCTTTCACATCTCATTATAGTACCTGCCTCCAACTAACTCCTCTGCCAGTTCATTCCATATACCCGCCATCCCATTCTCCCCTCTCCTGTCAGGCAACCTCCCTTCCATTGACTCCATCTACACTCTAAGCTGCCTTGACAAGGCCACCAGCATAATCAAGGACAAGTCTCACCCTGGTTACTCCCTCTTCTCCCCTCTCCCATCAGTCAAGTAGTATAGAAGTGTGAAAACACACACCTCCAGATTCAAGGACAGCTTCTTCCCAGCTGTTATCAGGCCACGGAACCATCCTATCACCAACTAGAGAGCAGTGCTGACCTAACATCAACATCATTGGAGATCCTCGGACCATCTTTAATCGGACTTTATTGGAGTTTTTATCCTGCATTATTCCCTTTATCCTGTATCTGTACACTGTGGACGGCTTGATTGTAATCATATGTGGTCTTTTCACTGACTAGATAGCATGCAAAACCAAAGCTTTTAACTTTACCTCTGCACATGTGACAATAACCAAAGCTAAACTGCATGATGAAGTTGCCCCAAAGGTTCCTATTAAACCTTTGCACTCTCGCCTTCAACCTGTGACCTTTGTTTCTTGCATCCCCTCCTCTGATTACTCCCCAACTCTTATGGAGGAGCATCATGGCTTTCTGACATTTATGCTTCAAAGTTCTGACCCGAAACGTCACCTATCCATGTTCATATGGTCATAAGGTCATAAATGATAGGAGTAGAATCAGGCCATTTGGTCCATCGTCATTGATGGGCCAAATGACTGTGCCATTCAATTATAGCTGATCTATCTCTCCCTCCTAACCCCATTCTCCTGCCTTTTCCACATAACCCCTGACACCCGTACTAATCAAGAATCTATCTCTGCTTTAAAATATCCACTGACTTGGCCTCCACAGCCCATGTTTGAGATCGAAGAAATGAAGTCTCCAAGTTGGTGGGACCTGGAGTCCTGGATCGTAGTTCCAGCATGGGTCCGCAACGTGTCCCATGTTCTGATCATCTGCCAGATGATAATTGTGGTGTATTTACTATGTATTAATTGCAAATTTAAAAGGCGGAGGAGGATGGGCAAATTACAACAGCTGGTAAATTGAGCCGGCCGAAGCAGCTGTAACGACACTTCGTCACTGCAAAATGTCTGTACTCTATTGCAATAGTTTTCGTACATATGTTGTGTTCCCTGCATTTTCAGGGAATGGTCATGATGGTACTGTATGGGATTGATTTAAAGTAAAAGGTGTATAGTGTAAGTTAATGTGCTTCGAGGGTCTAGTATAGCAATTAAGGGGTATTTCGGGGTACATCATTTCACAATCTCGACAGGGGTGTTTACAGCTCTTGAAGCTGGAGGAGTTGCCCACTAACTTTGTCAATCGATACGGTCCGTGCAAGCCTGGACGTATCGTAGGGGCATGTAAGTTATTGGGGCAAATCCTCCAAAATTATGTAAGAACTCGGGGATAAGGACCTAGACATTTTAAAACGGACATGCTGTCTGCAAAAGGGAAAACCCCCCTAAGGGATCACAGAAGAACAAGTTCAAAGTCTGCCTGTGGGCCTGGGCAGCCACATGACTAAGCGAATGGTGAGAACAGGAAAGGTCAGGACGGAGATAATGAGATTATCTTGGAAAGACAAAGGAAGGAACCAAGCCCAGCAGACGGGGGCTAAATAGCCCAGCAGCAAGACAATCACCATCGTAAATGGCCCATCCATTGGGACAATGGGAGCCCATCCAGGTGATGGGATAACAATTAGGCTGATGCATCGTGACATCAGCAACCCATTATCATCGGAAGCGAAGAAGGGTTTCGGCCCGAAACGTTGCCTATTTCCTTCGCTCCATAGATGCTGCTGCACCCGCTGAGTTTCTCCAGCTTTTCTGTGTAATCATCGGAAGCCTATTGTTCATGCCAGATCGAAACTGGGAATCATCGAAAGACCCTTTTGGCCAGAGGACCACCTGGGAGTTTTCAAGGGAGAAACTCTCGGGTATAAAAAACAGGAGTCAAGCCAGAACTCGCTCACTTTTCTGCTCTGTTGGACGGCTCCTGACCCTGTATCGATCTAGCTGTAAGTACCCCAGACGACCTGGTGAAGTTCCCGAAATAGGATAGAGGTTGAGAGAGAAGGGGAAAGGGGCTGCATTTGTAACTAAAATTGTGTAAAGTAAGTTTTTACGACATGCCCGATAATTTTCATTCCATAGTCTTAGTTTAAAGCATGTTTAGTCACATATTATGCAGTGTTGGTGAGATTCAATTTATCATTTACTTAATAAAGCCTGTAAATTTTAGACTTGCTTTAAGTCCGTCTTGGTTTCTGTTTTCTCTCATCAGCACGCTCTAGTCAAGTCAACCTAATTTATCATATCCCACCATAATTCCGAGGTCTAGAACCCAGGGGAATCCCTTTTGTTGTATTCTCTCTTGGGAACCGCTCGAGTGGAGTGGTGGCCATTTGACCCACTGACAAGGGAGAGAATCACTCGGGCAGTTGGGCCCGAAGTGGAACAAAGGGAACTAAAGTGTGAATCTTTGGCTCGAGAGTCTTCGGCGAAGAGGAGAGGAGGCTACACAAAATGCTGGAGAGGGAGAGACGAAAGAAGGAGATGTCAGGCAAGCTGATTCAGTGTGATGCTTGCAGTATGTGGGAGGTCAAGGACACCGCTGGTGTCTCTGGCTGCTACAAATGTGAGAAGTGCATCCAGGTAGAGCTCCTGAAGGACCGTGTTGGGGAACTGGAGAAGCAAATAGATAACCTCAGGTTCGTCTGAGAAACGGAGTCGTTCCATGACAAGTCCTACAGTAAGATTGTTACACCTAAGGTGCTGGAAGAGAGAAGGTGGGAGACAGTGAGAAAGGGAGGGAAGCATGGAATGCAAACGTCCCTGGGTAGTGTACCTCTTGTGAGCAGGTTCACCCACTTACAAGCTGTCGGCCCAGAAGACGTTATCACACTGAGCGGCGGACTGGCTTGCGATGCGAATAGGGCTGTTGAGCCAAAACCAAAAAGGCAAACGCCATTGTAGTTGGAGACTCCATTGTGAGAGGTACGGACAGGGGTTTCTGCGGCAACAGACGGGATTCGAGGATGGTGTGCTGCCTTCCTGGTGCCAGGATCCAGGATGTCATGGACAGAGTGCAGAAAATCCTCAAGGGCGAAGGTGAACATCCGGAAGCGGTAGTGCATGTCGGCACATACGATGTCGGAAAGAATGGGATGAATATTCTGCAGCGTAACTTTAGAGAGCTCGGAAAAATGCTGAAAAGCAGGACCTCCAGGGTTGTTATCTCCGGTTTGCTTCCAGTTCTCCGTGCTGGCGAGAGCAGGAACAGGGAGATATGGGACCTGAACGTGTGGCTGAGGAACTGGTGCACGGAGCAGGGATTTAGATTCTTAGATCACTGGGATCTGTTTTGGAGTAAGGGGGAACTGTACAAAAGGGATGGATTGCATCTTAACAGGTGGGGGGTCGGCATTCTGGCAGGCAGTTTTGCCACTGCTACATGGGTGGATTTAAACTGAATAAGGAGGATGGGGTGTCAAATGGGATAGTCGAGGATGGAGTTAAAGGGAAAGGGTTTCTTAAATGTGTGAGCAGAGAGACAGAGGGGTGTAAAATGAGGGTAGAAGCAATAGGTAGCAAGGTGAAAAGTAAAAGTGGCAGGCAGACAAATCCAGGGCAAAAATCATAAAGGGCCACTTTTCAACATAATTGTATAAGGGGTAAGAGTGTTGTAAAAACAAGCCTGAAGGCTTTGTTTCTCAATGCAAGGAGCATTTGTAATAAGGTGGATGAGTTGAATGTGCAGATAGCTATTAATGACTATGATATAGTTGGGATCACGGAGAAATGGCTCCAGGGTGACCAAGGCTGGGAGCTGAACATCCAGGGATATTCAATATTCAGGAGGGATAGACAGAAAGGAAAAGGAGGTGGGGTAGCGTTACTGGTTAGAGAGGAGATTAACGCAATATAAAGGAAGGACATTAGCTTGGAGGATGTGGAATCGATATGGGTAGAGCTGCGAAACACTAAGGGGCAGAAAACGTAAGTGGGAGTTGTGTACAGGCCACCTAACAGTAGTAGTGAAGTTGGAGATGGTATCAACCAGGAAATTAGACATGCGTGCAACAAAGGTAAAACAGTTATAATGGGTGACTTCAATCTACATATAGATTGGGTGAATCAAATTGGCAGGGGTGCTGAGGAAGAGGATTTCTTGGAATGTATGTGGGATAGTTTTCTAAACCAACATGTAGAGGAACCAACGAGAGAGCAGGCTATTCTAGACTGGGTATTGAGTAATGGGGAAGAGTTAGTTAGCAGTTTTGTTGTGCGTGGCCCCTTGGCCAAGAGTGACCATAATATGGTTGAGTTCTTCATTAGGATGGAGAGTAACATAATTAATTCAGAAACAAGGGTCCTGAACTTAAAGAAAGGTAACTTTGCGGGTATGAGACGTGAACTGGCCAAGATAGACTGAAAATTGATTCTTAAAGGGTTGACGGTGGATAGGCAATGGAAGGCATTTAAAGACTGCATGAATGAACTACAAAAAATGTTCATCCCAGTTTGGCAAAAGAATAAATCAGAGAAGGTAGTGCATCCATGGATAACAAGGGAAATCAGGGATAGTATCAAAACAAAAGATGAAGCATACAAATTAGCCAGAAAAAGCAGCGTACCAGAGGACTGGAAGAAATTCAGAGTCCAGCAGAGGAGGACAAAGGGGTTAATTAGGAAATGGAAAATAGATTATGAAAGAAAACTGGCAAGGTACATAAAAACTGATGGCAAAGGTTTTTATAGATATGTGAAGAGAAAAAGATTAGTTAAAACAAATGTAGGCCTTTGCAGTCAGAAACAGGTGAATTGATCATGAGGAACAAGGACATGGCAGACCAATTGAATAACTATAATAAATGAGTCTGAAGAAGGGTTTTGACCCGAAACGTTGCCTATTTCCTTCGCTCCATAGATGCTGCTGCACCCGCTGAGTTTCTCCAGCTTTTTTGTGTACCTTTAATTGAATAACTACTTTGGTTCTGTCTTCACTAAGGAAGACATAAATAATCTGCCGGAAATAGCAAGGGACCGGGGGTCAAATGAGATGGAAAAACTGAGTGAAATCCAGGTTGGCCAGGAAGTGGTGTTAGGTAAATAGAATGGATTCAAGGCCGATAAATCTCCAGAGCCAGATAGGCTGCATCCCAGAGTACTTAAGGAAGTAGCCCCAGAAATAGTGGATGCATTAGTGATAATTTTTCAAAATTCTTTAGATTCTGGAGTAGTTCCTGAGGATTGGAGGGTAGCTAATGTAACCCCACTTTTTAAAAAGGGAGGGAGAGAGAAAACGGGAAATTACAGAGCAGTTAGTCTAACATCAGTGGTGGGGAAACTGCTAGAATCAGTTATTAAAGATGGGATAGCAGCACATTTGGAAAGTGGTGAAATCATTGGACAAAGTCAGCATGGATTTATGAAAGGCAAATCATGTCTGACGAATCTTATAGAATTTTTCGAGGATGTAACTACTAGTATAGTGGATGTGTTATATCTGGACTTTCAGAAGGCTTTCGATAAGGCCCCACATAAGAGATTAGTATACAAACTTAAAGCATACGGTATTGGGGGTTCAGTATTGATGTGGATAGAGAACTGGCTAGCAGACAAGAAGTAAAGAGTAGGAGTAAACAGATCCTTTTCACAATGGCAGGCAGTGACTAGTGGGGTACCGCAAGGCTCAGTGCTGGGACCCCAGCTATTTGCAATATATATTAATGATTTGGACGAGGGAATTAAATGCAACATCTCCAAGTTTGCGGATGACACGAAGCTGGGGGGCAGTGTTAGCTGTGAGGAGGATGCTAGGAGGCTGCAAGGTGGATAGGCTTTGGTGAGTGGGCAAATGAATGGCAGATGCAGTATAATGTGGATAAATGTGAGGTTATCCACTTTGGTGGCAAAAACAGGAAAGTAGACTATTATCTGAATGGTGGCCGATTAGGAAAAGGGGAGATGCAACGAGACCTGGGTTTCATGTTACACCAGTCATTGAAAGTAGGCATGCAGGTGCAGCAGGCAGTGAAGAAGGTGAATGGTATGTTAGCTTTCATAGCAAAAGGATTTGAGTATAGGAGCAGGGAGGTTCTACTGAAGTTGTACAGGGTCTTGGTGAGTCAACACCTGGAGTATTGCGTACAGTTTTGGTCTCCTAATCTGAGGAAAGACATTCTTGCCATAGAGGGAGTACAGAGAAGGTTCACCAGACTGATTCCTGGGATGTCAGGACTTTCATATGAAGAAAGATTGGTTAAACTCGGCTTGTACTCGCTAGAATTTAGAAGATTGAGGGGGGATCTTATAGAAACTTACAAAATTCTTAATGGGTTGGACAGGCTAGATGCTGGAAGATTGTTCCCGATGTTGGGGAAGTCCAGGACAAGGGGTCACAGTTTAAGGAAAAAGAGTAAGCCATTTAGAACGGAGACGAGGAAACACTTTTTCTCACAGAGAGTGGTGAGTCTGTGGAATTCTCTGCCTCAGAGGGCGGTGGAGGCAGGTTCTCTGGATGCTTTCAAGAGAGAATTAGATAGGGCTCTTAAAATTAGTGTAGTCAGGGAATATGGGGAGAGGCAGGAACGGGGTACTGATTGGGGATGATCAGCCATGATCACATTGAATGGCGGTGCTGGCTCAAAGGGCCGAATGGCCTACTCCTGCACCTATTGTCTATTGTCTATTGACACACAACGATACGATAGAACTTTATTCATCCCAGGAGGGAAATTAATCTGCCAACAGTCATAAAACACAAAATACATGTAACATGAAATTAAAGTGACGAGTGGAAAGGAACCAACTAAATAGAAAATAAATAGGAATTAACTCAGTAAAAATAAAGGAAAATACGATGGACTGTTGGCTGGCTGCCGTGTGTATCGCACTAGAACCGGAAACCGGAAGATTTCAACAGGCCTCATTAAAACCTTCCATTACTCAGCCCGATTCAGGGACAGAGGCTCTTTCCACCCTGAACTTTACTTCAAAGCCTTCTTTGAAACAGCAAAATGCAATGCTGAGAGCAGATCCAGTGACCTGTGGGAAATAATTAACAGTGAAAGATGCAGTCACTATCAGGCGGCAGCATTGTGACAGGAAGACAAGTCTATTCCTCCTGAAATCCAACCAGTCACTAATCAAAGCCTTACGGACATGTGGTCACTGGCCATCAGATGACAGGACAGCTCCATACATCAGTGTGCCCAATTATCCATTAAATAATGAACGAATGTGGGCTTCACTTTTCCCTGATCATCGTTGCTTTTTGCATATCTTTCATCCATTTGTCTTAGTTACCGTCTATATTTCTCATTCCCCTTTCTCCTGATTGTCAGTCGAAAGAAGGGTCTCGATCTGAAAAGTCACCCATTCCTTTTCTCCCGAGATGCTGCCTGACCCACTGAGTTACTTCAGCATTTTGTGTCTATCCATTAATTAACATGGCCGTATTACCACAGGCAGTCCCAATGATTCACTCCAATGGTTCAATGGTGCTTTGTTTGTCAGGCATGCAACTGCACGGTTAAATTATTTTTGCATATATTACACAAGCAGGCACCGCCATTTTTGCTGCCATTATTCAAAGTCCAAAGTCTGGTTGGCCCGCGCGCTCGATGTACTGGAGCAGCTCCCGCCAACCGATGTCCCTCTCCTCTCCTCACCCGGCCATCTTTGTGTCCCGGGGGGCGCCTCCTGCAGTCGACTTTGGAGGTTTACCCTCCTACTGGCCTATGTCTAGTGCCTGACATCTCCAGCTCAACACCGGTTGACATGTCCGATGATGCCAGATCAACAATCTTCCTCTCAACGTCAGTCAAACCAAGGAGCTGATTGTTGACTTCATAAGTTCATAACTTCATAACTTCTAGGAGCAGAAATAGGCCATCCGGCCCATTAAGTCTACTCTGCCGTTCAATCATGGCTGATCTATCTTTCCACTTCTAACCGCATTCTCCTGCCTTCTCTCCATAACTCCTGACACCCATACTAATCAAGAATCTATCTACCTCTGCCTTAAAAATATTAATTGACTTGGCATCCACAGATGTCTGTGGCAAAGAATTCCACAGATTCACCACCCTCAGACTAAAGCGTTTCCTCTGGCTTGTCTCTGATGCAGAGAAAAATCCCTGGCGAGATTAAAAAGTGACAGTCGGAAATTGTGAGGAAAAATGGTGTTGTGCTTAAATCCTGCTCACATGAAATACTGACTTCAACAGGCCTCATTAAAACCTTTGATTGCTCGGCAAAGTGCAATGTTGAGAGCAGATTCAGTGACCTGTGGGAAATAGTTAACAGTGAGAGATGCAGTCACTGTCAGACGCCAAGATTGTGACAGGAAGACAAGTCTTTTCCTCCTGAAATCCAACCAGTCACAGTAATCAAAGCCATACGGACATGTTGTCACTGGCCACCAGAAGACAGGACAGCTCTTTTCATCAGCGTGGTCAATTATACATTAAATAATGAGCCAATGTGGGCTTCACCTTTCCTTGATCATCGTTGATTCCAATGTTCTCTCGACTCTGGTCAGTTCCTGTGGACTGGAAGGTTGCCAATGTAACTGCACTTTTTAAGAAAGGAGGGAGAGAAAAAACAGAGGATTATAAACCAGTTAGCCTTACATCAATAGTGGGGAAGATGCTCGAGTGGATTATTAAAGATGTTATAGCAATGCAATTGGAAAGCAGTGACAGGATCGGTCAAAGCCAGCATGGATTTAAGAAGGGGAAATCATGCTTGACTAATCTTCTGGAATATTTTTAGGATGTAACAAATAGAATGAATAAGAGAGAGCCAGTGGATGTGGTGTATCTGGACTTTCACCAGCCCAGAAAATAACAAGTTAAGATAAAGAAAACATTTGCAATGCTGCAAATCAGCTGGTCATATACAGCCCTTTGACCCACCGAGTCCACGCTGTCCAGCGTTCCCCATGTACTAGCACTATCTCACAAACTAGGAAAACACACACAGTCACGGGGGAACTTACAAACTCTGTACAGACATTGAACCCAGGCCTCTGACAATATAAGGCAGCAACCCGACCATTGTACCACAATGCTATAATAAACAAAAAAAGAATAATCCCAATAATAGTGTAAAAAAAACATAAGTTCTTAGTGCAACTAAAGGAAAAACTTAGTTGAGATTAGTGTTGGGTCATGTCTTGTTGGTGGTTGTTGGGAAGAAGCTATTCTTGAACCTGGTGGTCACGGTTTTCAGGCTCCTACACCTTCTTCAGAAGTTCAGAAGTGAGCAGAATTAAGCCATTTGGCCCATCAAGTCTACTCCGCAGGTACACAAAAATGCTGGAGAAACTCAGTGGTTGCAGCAGCATCTATGGAGCGAAGGAAATGGGCGACGTTTCGGGCCGAAACCCTTCTTCAGACTGATGCAGCATGTCTACTCCGCAGTTCAATCCTGGCTGATCTATCTCTCCCTCCTAATCCCTTTCTCCTGCCTTCTCCCCATAACCCTTGACACCCGCATAAATCTTCGTGATGGTAGGAGTGAAATTAGAACATGGCCAGGGCAGTGGGCCGTGTGTTTAATTAAAATTTCTTAACCTCAAAGACGAAGATATTTCAAGAACAAATTAGGGTCCACGCAGATTTGTGTTCTTTGTCTGAAGTCCGAGTCTGAAGAATGGACTCGATACAAAACTATTCCTTTTCTCTAGAAATGCTGCCTGATCTGCAGAGTTACTGCAGCATTTTGTGTCTATCTTTTGTGTTCTTCTCCACTGGTTCAAAAATTGCTCTGATGTATCGTGTTGCTGTCTCGGGCCACTCCACACACTGCAGCAAACTCCTATTTATTCTTTAATATTATCAGGAGGCTAATAATACTACATTTTCATTGCTTCTCAATGCATAATGACTTTTTAAGCTTATAATGACCTGATGGATTCTGAAAAATATTTAAGTGTTGAAAAAACAATATACAGTTTACCATGAAACCAGTTTCTGAACACCAGTGAATCCAGTAATTGATTCTGTTCCAAGTAATTTTCGATTTTAATTTGATTTTGCTTTCGCTCAATATTTTGTTGAAATGCCTATTTTTTTTTGTGATTAGCCTATTGATTTTTGCTTTAAATAAAAATGTATCAATATATGTTGTTTAAATGCAATTATGATCCAGAGTGAAGGACTGAATATGAAAACTTTACTTCTGAAAATTCTCAAGAACAATTTGTGCCCTTACACCCTAAACATGTCTCCTCAATCTCCATCAAGAATTGTGTCATGGTGAAATAAGAGTGATCACTTTAAATAGTTCCTTGGCGAAGGAAACAGAGCTAACCCTTCGGGACAATCATCCTTCATCCTTCATCAACAGCCTCAGCGCCAGCATTGGCCTGAAGCAGTAGTTCTGTTCTCATTCCACAACTGCATTGGACAGCACGGTGGCGCAGCGGTAGAGTTACTGCCTCTCTGCACCAGAGACCCTGGTTCGATCCTGACTACGGGTGCTGTCTGTATGGAATTTGTATGTTCTCCCTGTGACCATGTGGGTTTTCTCCGGGTGCTCCGGTTTCCTTACACATTCCAAAGACGTGCAGGTTTGTAGGTTAATTGGCTTCAGTAAATTGTCTCTAGTGTGTAGGATAGAACCAGTGTACAGGTGATAGCTAGTCGTTGCAGACAGTGGGCTGCAGGGCCTGTTTCCACATTTATCTCTAAACTAAACTAAACTAAACTAAATATATTATCGAAGGTAGACACAAAATGCTGGAGTGGCTCAGCGGGACAGGCAACATCTCTGGAGAGAAGGAATGGGTGACGTTTCGGGTCGAGACCCTTCTTCAGATTGATGTCAGGGTTGTGGGCGGGCCAAAGTTAGAATGTAGTCGGAGACAGTAAGACTGGAGGGAACTGGGAAGGGGGAGGTGTTGGAGAGAGAGGGAAAGCAAGGGCTATTTGAAGTTAGAGAAGTCAATGTTCATAGCGCTGTTGTACAAGCTGCCCAAGCAAAATATGAGGTGCTGTTCCTCAATTTGTGCTGGGCCTCACCCTGACAATAGAGGAGGCCCAGGACAGAAAGGTCAGGTTATGAATGGGAGGGGGAGTTAAAGTGCTGAGAAACCGAGAGATCGGGTAGCTTAAGGTGGACTGAGCGGAGGTGTTCAGCGAAACGGTCACCGAACCTGTGCTTGGTCTCACCGATATAGAAGAGTCCACACCTGGAACAGCGTGTACAGTAGATGAGGTTGGAGGAGGTGCAAGTGAACTTCTGCCTCACCTGAAAAGACTGTCGCTGTCGATGTGTGTGTGTGGGGGGGGGGTGGGGGGGGGGGGGGGGGGATATAGGGACAGGTATTGCATCTCCTGCGGTTGCAGAGGAAAGTACCTGGGAGTGGGTGGTTTGGGAGCGAAGGGATGAGTTGACCAGGGAGTTTCAGAGGGAACGGTCTCTGCGGAAAGCAGGAAGGGGTGGAGATGGGAAGATGTGACCAGTAGTGGGATCCCGTTGGAGGTAGAGAAAATGTTGGAGGATAATATGCTGTATGCGACTGCTGATGGGGTGGAAGGTGAGGACAAGGGGGACTCTGTCCTTGTTACGAATGGGGGGAGGGGGAGCAAGAGCGGACCTGCGGAATATCGAGGAGACCCTAGTGAGAGCCTCAGCTATAATGGAAGAGGGGAACCCCTGTTCTCTAAAGAATGAGGACATCTCCAATGCCCTGGTGTGGAAAACCTCATCCTGCACCCTGATGCGGTGTAGACGGAGGAAATGGGAATAGGGGATAAAGTCTTTACAGGAAGCGGGGTGGGAAGTAATATATTATCTATGTGTATTATCTTTACAGGCTTTTGATGCTGCTATATGTCGGAACATGTGACAATTAAAGGATCTCCCTGTTTCTAAACATTTTAACTCCCATTCCCATTCCCACATTGACCTTCCTATCCTGGGCTCCTCCATTATCAGAGTGATGCCAGATGCAAATTAGAGGAAAAGCACCGCATATGGGTATATTACACCCAAATGGTATGAACATTCAACACTCCAGTGTTGTAGTAATTAACCCAGAACAAGCCTGTTCCCTTCCCCCATCGCCTTACACCAATACCACTTCCTCTGGCTTCATATTTTACCATATAACCATATAACAATTACAGCACGGAAACAGGCCATCTCGGCCCTACAAGTCCATGCCGAACAAATTTTTTTCCCCTTAGTCCCACCTGCCTGCACTCGTACCATAACCCTCCATTCCCTTCTCATCCATATGCCTATCCAATTTATTTTTAAATGATACCAATGAACCTGCCTCCACCACTTCCACTGGGAGATTCCACACCGCCACCACTCTCTGTGTAAAGAAGTTCCCCCTCATATTACCCCTAAACTTCTGTCCCTTAATTCTGAAATTAATTCTGATATTTTGCAACTCTTCTCCTCTCTCTACCATTTGTTTCCTTCCCACCTCTGTCTATGTCCACCCATCTGCTAAAGCAAACCCCACTCAATCGTATTCACCTATCACTTGCCAGTCTTTGTCCCACCTTTGTGACTCATTCAGTTTTCTTCCACCAGACTACAATCAGTCGGAACAAGAGTCCCGAACAGAAACATCATTTATCCTTGTTCTTCTCAGATGCTGCCCGACCTGCAGAGTTTAGTTTAGTTTAGAGGTATAGCGTGGTAACAGAACCTTCGGTCCACCGAGCCCGCGCCGACCGATGATCCCCGCGCACTAACTCAACACATACTGTGGACAATTTTACACTTACACCAAGCCAGTTAACCTACAAACCTGTACGTCTTTGGAGTGTGGGAGGAAACCAAAGATCTCAACGAAAACCCACACAGGTCACAGGGAGAACATACAAACTCCGTACAGACAAGCACCCATAGTCGGGATCGAACCCGAGTCCCTTGCACTGTAAGGAAGCAGTTCTTCTGCTGCACCACCGTGCTGCCCTAGTTACTCCAGAAATTTCTGCTTATTTTGACAATACCCAAAGTAGAAGGGTCTCAACCTGAAACATCACCCATTCCTTCTGTCCAGAGATGCTGCTTGGCCCGGTGAATTACTCCAACTTTTGTGTCTATCTTAAACAAATAGAGACATTAATTCTGCCTCCAAAAAACAGGGTTTTTTTCCCTTATATGTAACTCTGCTTCTTTTCTCTGTCTCTCTGCTATTCTATATACACTCAAGGCCCGACAATGACAATGTGACAATAGGCGCAGTGGTGCAGCGGTAGAGGTGCTGCCTCACAATGGCAGAGACCCGTGTTCGATCCTGACCACGGGTAAAGTCTGTGCGGACATTTATGCGCCCTCTGTGACCGCATGGATTTTCTCCAGGTTCTCCGATCTCCTCCAACATCTCAAAAACGTGCAGGTCTCTACATTAATTGGCTTCTGTAAAATCTCCCTAGTGTAAGGGACATAGAACCAGCGTATGAGTGAATCGATGGTCGGCGTGTTTCTGCACTGTATCTGTAAAACTAAAGGAAAAGTAAAACTTTAAAAAAGTTGACTTTGATGCAGGCATATCCACTTTGATCATCCATGCTCGTTACAATGTATCTGGTACTAACAAGGCCAGCACTTGAAGGCAATCATGATCTGACCTTATGATGTAGCAGTGATTCACATTCTTGAATCATTTCAGTCCTTCCGGAGAAGGCACAAGTCGGTGGGGGTGCTGCAAGCCAGCAGCCCTGTCAGCAGCGTGTCCGTTTTTTTCTACTAGTTTTGTTTTTTTTAGTATGTTTTAATAGTAAGATTAAACGAGAACTTACCAGTTTGAAGTTTGATCTGTATTTTATGAGGAGTTACGATGAGGGATTACGTGAAGAATCCGTTCAGCACGCATGCGCGGCATACTTCAAAGCAGCGGTGTGGAATCACAGATAGACACAGTTATTGAAGTAAACATAGTAAAGATAAGGAGACATCAGTTTATGAATTTGACCCATATTATTGAGGGTGGGAGCGGAGGGCACGTAATCCTTCATCGTAACTCCTCATAAAATACAGATCAAACTTCAAATTGGTAAGTTCTCGTTTAATCTTACTATTTTACTTCGGAGTCACGTGAGTGATTCCGTGAAGATTTCAAAGCTCTGTGATTTCAAACCGTGTAACAGTTATTACTACATCACTGCCGAAGTCTTTGAGGGAGGAAGTGTGTTATCATAATCAACCAATGAATCTGTTTGTAGAAAAACACAATGGGTTTTTTTTTAACAATAACAACAAAGAAATTAAAATTGCTCCCCTGGGCTTAAATTAAATAATTGCAGTCTGGAAAACTTTCCTGCAAATAAAACAGGTTTTGCCAATGGCTTATTATAAAATTTCTGAACGGTCTTTCCCCCCACCATCCTGTTGTAGCTAGGATGTGGTTTATAGGCACATCCATTCTTTTAGCTGTTGACGTGGATGCTGCCCTGGTGGAATGAACTTTGTACATGTTAGTTTTTATCCCAGCAGCTTTTAGCACCTGCTTGAGCCGTCCCGAAATGGCTCGTCACCCGACCATAAGGTTTTTTATGACTGACCCACAAGGCTTTTCATCTCCCTCGAATATTTTGGTTGTGTCTATGTAGGATAATAGGGTCATGGCACATAACCGTGTTTCTGGCGGATAAGCCCGGAAATTCCACGTCTGGATTAGGTGTTCCTGGTCTGCTCTGTTTGATCATTCCCTGGACAACGACAGAGATCTGGTCTGGAGCTGTGAGCATGGTGTCCAGTCACAATAGGTGTAGTGACTGAACCCTCTGTGCAGCTACAAGTGCCATCAACATGAGTGTTTTGAGCATAGATAGTTCCAGGTTGAGGGATCTGGCTGGTGGGCATCCCCTGAGGTATGTCAGGACCACACTGACATCCCATATATGGATGTACCTTGGTCTAGGGGGTTAGAGTTGTAAATACCCTTCATTAGTTTGACCACCAGCTGGTGGGACCCCATGGCCTGTTGTCCTGGAGCTGGTTTTGAAATGGACAGACAGGGCAATTCTAGCTGTGTTGATGGCTCTGTAGCTGAAGTCCTTCATCGTGGTGAAGGTTCGCCAGGAATTCCAGTACGTTGGTAACTATAGCGGTTGAATAGGTGGTCCCTGTATCCAAGCAGTACTTCTCCCATTTTTTGATGCTGGACAAGTGCTGTTTTTCAGTGGATGTTCGGAGAGATGCTGACATGGTGTTGATGGTTTGTTATGATAATCCCAGTCCCAGAAGTGGTTTGTGCAGAATCTGCAACCCAGGAGTTTGATTTTTTCCTAACACGGGTGGCTTGTGCCCGACACTGGGTGTTAACAACTCTGGGTCACTGGGGAATACCATCGGAGTTTCAACAACCATGTCATGTAGTATTGGGAACCATGGCTGTGTAGGCCAGTCGGGTACTATCAAAATACCTGAAGCAGAGTCCATTTGTACTGTGCGTAGTCCCCGACTGATGAGGCTGAAGGGAGGAAATGCATAGAAGAAGAATTTCCCCAATCCAGCGCAAACGCATCTACCGCTGCTGCCTCAGGGTCTGGTTCCCAAGCGACTTACATAGGTACCTGGTGATTTAGCCTTGATGCAAATAAATCGATATCTGGCGTGCCATATTGCTTGATACCTTTTGTGAAAAATGTTTGGGGGGTTTTAACATCCATTCAATGTTATCATTAAATTTCCGTGACCTGGTGTCTGCCACTGTATTTAGCTTACCTGGCAGGTAAGTTACTGATAGTCAAATATGCCTTTGGACACACCATTGTCAAATTGTGTTGACCAACTTGTCGTATGATACCGATTTTATGCCGTATGGTTAATGTAGGCCACCACCGTAGTATTATCTATTTATAACCATACATGCAAGTGATGCATATTTATGCATATGCTTTTAAACCATAAAAGTCACCCAACATCTCTAGATAATTAATGCCCAGTGGAAGTGGTAACGATGATTCTGGGTTAGTCCATCTACTACTTGTGCTGGTTATAGAGTTAGTTGCTCCCCAGTCTTGAGCACTGGCATCTGTTTGGATAACTGACGTAGGGTTAGTGATGATAATAGGCTGAAACTATGTCAAACGTTTTTTGACCACCACTGTAGTTCTGATATTACTTCAGTGGGTAACTTCATGAAACGATCATAATGACCTGTATGTCGTTTTTGGTTAGATGTGGCCCTTGTGGCTAAGGGGATCAGAGGGTATGGAGAGAAGGCAGGTACGGGATACTGAGTTGGATGATCAGCCATGATCATATTGAATGGCGGTGCAGGCTCGAAGGGCCGAATGGCCTACTCCTGCACCTAATTTCTATGTTTCTATGTTTCTATTGATCTGGAAGATTAAGATGCATTGGGTGTACTGTGATTTGGTAGTGTGCATTCAGAAAGGGCTTACCCATAGACGAGGGTAGTGGTGGATGGGTGTTATTCTGGCTGGAGGTCTGTGACCACTTGTGTTCTACCTCTGTTGTGTGCAGGCGTTATGTACCATTCTAGTCAACCCATTACAAGATGGATGTGGAAGCTTTGGAGAGAATGCAGAAGGGGTTTACCGGGATGTTGCCTGGAGACCTCCCCAGCATGCTTTCCAAAGCCTCCACATCCTTCCAGTAATGGCGCGGCCAGAACTGTACGCAATACTTCAAATACAGCCTAACCAAAGTCCTATAAATCTGCATCATGACTTCCTGAAGAAGGGCTCTGGCCTGAAACGCCACCTATTTCCTTTCCCAGAGATGTTGCAACATTCCAGAGATGTTACAACAGCATTTTGCATCTATTTTCATCACTTATACTCAATGCCCCAAACTACGAAGACAAGCGTACCATATGCCTACTGTATGTTCAGAAAGATGCTGGAATCTTGACCAAAAGCACAAAGTGCTGAAATAACTCAGTAGGTCAAGCAACATCTGTGGATGGGTGATGCTATCTGTCCCGCTGAATTACTCCAGCCCCTTTGTGTCTATCTTTGGTATAAACCGACATCTGCTGTCCTTTATTTCTACAACCAATCTGGAGAAGTGTCCTGTAACATTGCCTGTCCCTCTCTCCACAGATGCTGCCTGACCCCCGCTGAGTTCCTTCAGCACTTTGTGCTTTCCAGAGTAATTCATTGTCACCGAACCTGCCCGAAACAATGTTAACCAAGCTTGTGCATGTCTAATCTTGTTAAAGCTAGTTTCTCAGAAAGGGGGAAAATCAGATGAGATGGAGTTTGTTCACTCTCCCCATGAACCGTTTGGGTTTTTTCTGAGATCTCCGGTTTCCTCCCACAATCCAAAGACAAATAGGTTTGTAGGTTAAGTGTTTAAGAAGGAACTGCAGATGCTGGAAAATCGAAGGTAGACAAAAGTGCTGGAGAAACTCAGCGGGTGCAGCAGCATCTATGGAGCGAAAGAAATAGGCAACGTTTCGGGCCAAAACCCTTCAGTCTGAAGAAGGGTTTCGGCCCGAAACGTTCCCTATTTCCTTCGCTCCATAGATCCTGCTGCACCCACTGAGTTTCTCCAGGTTTGTAGGTTAATTGACTTGGTATAATTGTAAATTGTCCCTAGTTTGTGTAGACGGCATTAATGTGCGGGGATCGCTGGTCAGGGTGGACTCGGTGGGCTGATGGGCCTGTCCCCATGCTGAATCTCTAAACTAAACTAACTGTTAATCAACTTATTCTGGTCCATCTCCAGCCAGTCCCATGAATTCAGAAGCCACTATGATTGAATTATGTGAATGCATTTTGCCAGTTGTTACAGACTAATTTGGGTTAGAGGTCTGTGTTTTTTTAATGCCTTGTGTGAATAAAAAGACTGGAGATTTAAGAATGGTTGTCATTTATATAAAAAGTTAGTTGATGAGATTGGATTGAAAAGTCTGTGGGTTATTACATGAGGTTTCTCTCTGCCATTGACAATTTAATGGCATTCAAACATTCTTGGAACAAACAAAACGTAATTATTTTGATGCTGAAGAAGTGCACACTCTAAGTGACGGCTAAGTAATATCTATTCAAGGAAAACAAATCCATCTGCAATCTGTTGCAAAGAGCAATGTCTGTTTTAAAGAGGTCAGTCAGCAATTTAGTTAATTACTCAAACTGTCACCCGTGGTGTTTCATGCTGAATTTGTCCAAAATAATTCATTCTGGGTCCCAGTCGTACAAGCTACAGGACCTTTGATCCAGAGAAAGTAAATCAAATCCCGTGTTGGGATTTGATAGACAAAGCACAGAAGCAGGTCCTTCGGCCCATCGAGTCCCCGCCGACCAACGATCAACCTATAGACTAGTACTATCCTACACACACTAGGGACAATTTTACAACTTGCCAAAGCCAATTAACCAACAACCCTGTACGTCTTTGGCGTGTGGGAGGAAAGTGGAGCACCTGAAAAATTCCCACGTGGTCACAGGGACAAAAGTACAAACTCCATACGGACAGCGCCCATAGTCAGGATTGAACCCGGGTCTCTGGTGCTACAAGCAAGAACGGAACTCACTATCAAAACATGGAGGGGACGGGGGACACAATTTTTTGGCGGCCACGAGCGCATGCGCACACTCACACACACACGCGCGAGGCTTCGGAGGCTCAATCCAGCGCTAAAAACGGCGATTTTAAAATTGGGATTACAAAAACTTGGGGGGAATGTCCCCCACCCTCTCAAAACATGGAGGGGACGTGTCCCCTCTGCCCCCCCCCCCCCCCCCCCCCCCCCCCCGCTTTCTCTGCCCTGGCTACAAGGCAACAGCTCTACCACTGCGCATATACTGTATGCCGCCCAAAAGGCGCAAAATGATGGAGTAACTCAGCGAGTCAGACAGGAGAACTTGGCTAAGCGACATTTTGGGTCTGGACCTTTGTTTCAAGTCTGATATCTGTATCGTCCATTGGTATCTGGTACCGTCCACCAACTCATTCCCCGCTACATTGACGACTGCATCAGGGCTGCCTCCTGCACCCGTGAAGAATTTGATTTCATTAACTTCACTATAACTACCCTGCCCTCAAATGCCCCCTGTATTATTTCCAATACCTTTCTCTATTTTTTTGATCGCTCTGACTGCATCAAGCGGGACAGACTGTCGACTGATGTCTACTACAGATCTATCAATTCTGATCATAAACATTACTGGACGTGTTATATTGTTGCTACTTCCCATTTGCCAAGCTGCTTTGATGCTTGGAGAAGTCTATATGTTCATTTAGTCATTAGTTCGAGGAGCAGCATTTGGCCCATCAATCTTCTCCGCCATTCAATCATGGCTGATTTACCTTTCCCTCTCAACCCCATTCTCCTACCTTCTCCCCATAACCCCTGACACCCTTACTAATCAAGAATCTATCTATCTCTGCCTTAAAAATTTCCTAGTAAATCTTTCCCCACTCAACTTAAAACTATGCGCTCCAGTTTATGATTCCTCTACCTTTCAAAAAAGACTGCAAATCATAAGATCATAAAGTCATAGTGATAGGGGTAGAATTAGGCCATCAAATCATCTCCATTATTCAATCATGGCTGATCTATCTTTCACTCCAAACCCATTCTCCTGCCTTCTCCCTGATAACCTCTGATACCCGTGCTAATCAAGAATCAATCTATCTCTGCATTAAATATATCTATCGACTTGTCTCCACAGCCTTCTGTGGCAATGAATTCCACAAATTCACCACCCTCTGACTAAAGAAATTGCTCTTCACCTCCTTCCTTAAAGAACGTCCTTTAATTCTAAGGCTGTGAACTCTAGTCCTAGACTCTCCAACTTGTGGAAACATCCTCTCCCCATCCACTCTATTCAGTTCCTAACAAGTTGTTTCATATATCATTGATCTCCTGTCTTGTTGGTAATTGGAGATTGAAGAAATGTGTCAGGATATGTGATTAACGATTGTGGTGGTGTATAAATCAGCCAAAGTCGGAGGTTCATAATGTCATATCAAAGGGCAATTTGTCACCTGCAGGACAGCTGCATCCCGGGCGACGGAAGATGGCACAATACATCGATAGCGGAGTCAGGGGATATGGGGAGAAGGCAGGAACGAGGTACTGATTGGGGATGATCAGCCATGATCACAATGATTGGCAGTGCTGGCTCGAAGGGCTGAATGGCCTACTCCTGCACCTATTGTCTATTGTCATGGCAGGTGCCTCACAGTGGGGTGTGGGGAACTGAATAGACCTGAGTGTCAGTGGAATGGCTGCCAAGAACAAGGTCCATCGGGACTTTAAACTTCTCCTTCTTCTTCTTCTGTTTGTGTCCATCTTGCTATAAATGTTGACCTCGCTGTCATTGTTCGTCCTGACTAGGACGCAAGCTTCCGTCGACAATCATTGGGAGCTATCACGTCACAATAGATGATGGTGGTAGCAGAATTAGCTCAGGATACTTCCAGTTTCCAGCCCCGCGACGTGGACGCTTCTACTATGGGGCCGGGTCTCTAACTAATACAGTGATACATAGGCGCCAGATATGGGGCGACACTTTGTACAATTTGTGCATTGTATGCAAAAGCAAAGAGCTTCACTGCACCCAGGTACATGTGACAATAAAGTATCTTTGCCCTTCACACAAACAGTAGGTAGGTTGCAAAACGTACCTTCAGCGTCACTGCAGGTCTGTCGCTGCCCGTGTGTGCGATTTTGGCGCCTTTGAGAGGGGGGAAGGTTTAAAACGTGATTTTCTCTCGGCTATTCAAATCGAGGTTGTTCAGCCTACTTAGTTGCTGACGAAAAATCGTTGCGACATTAGTTCGCTGCAGCTATTTTTAAACTATATTGGTTTATTTAATTGTTATTGTAGGTTAAAAATCATCCTCTAAACCCGCGACCGCCGCCAACGGGACGGATCTCATGTAGGGGACAACGCAAGGTAGGCTGTTTATTTTTACATTAAAAAGCGCTTCTTAAGATCCCTTTATACAAAATCTTATGTTGCGTGTAGCTGATTTGGGGGCCCATTAAATCTTGCAGTATTTTTCTGGGCATATGGGGTACAAATCCACCGCAATGGGAACGTTCCAAACCAGTGCGTTCCACACGATCCCACTCGATAGCTGATTTAAATGGCCATTAATTTACAGCAATTGAACACTAAATTCCTTCCATTTGGCCGATAAATTAATGTCAATGAGATTTTAAAATCGTGTTTTATTGTGAATTCTTGTCTGAATGTTTTTTGGCCACTTAGGCTATTTAAAAATGTTAATCTTTCCTTAAGAAATGGATAGATGTTTAGATCTAGTAATTGAATTTTGGAATTTGCTACAATTGGGTAACTAACTAATTATATGCTTTAATTTCAGGTCATCCAAGTAAGATTGTTTAATATGTGTTTCAGAATGCTTCAATCTAAAATAACTGAAAATGTATTTCAGTTCTCTTAATCTATATTACTAAAAGTCTGTTCTTGACCGGTTTTGGCGATCAGTGCTGCGATTTCCGAGAGAACGCCGCCACCTATGGCTGTCATTTTTGGCCACCTCGCTCAGAGCCCCCCTCCGCCACATGTGTGCCGAGGACTTTTCCAGTCGCTGAAAAATGACAGAAATATTAATGATTTTACAAAATTCCCCATTCTCTCTGCTGCCCTCGCGGAAGGCTGAGGGTCACGTTTCTCTGAGCTGTGAATAACACTGAACACATGTCCACACAACTGTGAATAAGTACCCTTAACGTGGTTTGAAAATGAAAATATGGTTAAAGTAAAAAAGCACTGCCTGCAAATGGTTGTTTGGGTTGAAATAAAAAGGCACTCTCTCTCTCTCTCCCCCTCCCCCCTCTCCCCCCCCCCCCCCCTTCCCCCCCCACACCCCCCCACCCCCTTCCCTCCCCCTTCCCCTCCTCCTCTCCCCCCCCCCCCTCTAACCCCCCCCCCCCTCCTCTCCTCTCCCCCCTCCCCCTCTCCTCTCCCCCCTCTCCTCTCCCCCCCTCTTCTCTCCCCCCCTCTCCTCTCCCCCCTCCTCCTCTCCTCCCCCCCTTCTCCTTTCCTCTCCCCCCTCTCCCAGCACCCCCCTCACTCCCCCCTCTCTCCTTCCACTCCCCCTCTCCTCTCTCCCCCCCCCCCCCTCCTCTCCCCCTCCCTCTCCTCCCCTCTACTCCCCTCTCACTCCCCCTCCCCCTCTCCTCTCCCCCCTCTCAATGGAAAATCAATAGGGAACAAGATGCTAATTTCCAAGTATGAAAATGGCCATAACTTCTTTAATACTGAAGATATGAAAGTGAATTTGGTGTCAATATAACTTCTTTTTATGGTTTATCTGATGGGATAAATTGCAGACATGATTTTTAAATCTCAAAATTTTGTGACATTGCTATAAACAGCACCCGTGATCTGGATCTGGAGAGTCTAGGACCAGAGGTCATAGCCTCAGAATTAAAGGATGTTCTTTTCGGAAGGAGATGAAGAGAAATTTATTTAGTCAGAGGGTGGTGAATCTGTGGAATTCTTTGCCACAGAAGATTGTGGAGGCCAAGTCAATGGATATATTTAAGGCAGAGATAGATTGATTCTTGATTAGTACGGGTATCAGAGGTTATAGGGAGAAGGCAGGAGAATGGGTTAGGAGGGAAAGATAGATCAGCCATGATTGAATAATGGAGTCGATTTGATGGCCTAATTCTACCCCTATCACTATGACCTTATGATCTTATGATTTGCAATCTTTTTCGAAAGGTAGAGGAATCATGAACTGGAGGGCATAGTTTTAAGGTGAGCGGGGAAAGATTTACTAGGAACCTGAGGGGCTGGTGGGTATGGGTTATGAGCTGCCAGAGGAAATGGTTGAGGCAGGCACAATAATAACATTTGGACAAGTCCATGAATAGGAGATGTTTAGAAGGATACGAGCCAAATATGGGCATATAAATGCGTTAGATGGGTTATGTTGGTTTGCATGGATGAGTTGGGCTGAAGTGCCTGTGTCCTTGCTGTGTGATTCAATGACTCAAGGCATCACCTTAACTCTTCCACACCTAGAATATCCAAGAGTTAAAAATTAGATTCCCAAACCTAAAGAAACAATATTGGGGAACACGATTTTTTTCAAATTCAGTTCAGAGAAATACAAATAATGGCGAGGGAATACACTAACGAGCTAATCAAAATATGTACAGGTTTGTAGGTTAGTTGGCTTCTGTAAATTGTCCCTAGTGTATAGGATAGAACTAGTGCATGGGGGTCGCTAGTCAGCATGGACTCGGTGGGCTAACAAGTCTGTTTCCATGCTGTATCTCCAAGCTGAACTAAACTAAACATAAATGGCCCCTTTATCCTGTATAGAAACTGGAAGATCAGGTGATGAGACACTAAGGAATATTGCAAATCTGCATCTTCAGAATTAAAATCTAATTCTAAGTCTTAAGTCTAAGTCTAAGTCTAAGTCTAAGTCTAAGTCTAAGTCTAAGTCTAAGTCTAAGTCTAAGTCTAAGTCTAAGTCTAAGTCTAAGTCTGTCTAAAAATCGCAGTGATAACACTCCTGGTATTTAATTTAAATAGCTAATACTGAACTATGATCGGGGGTGGCAAGGTGGTGCAGCAGGTAGAGTTACTGCATACAGTGCCAGAGACCTGGGTTAGAAACCTAGAAACACAGAAAATAGGTGCAGGAGTAGGCCATTCGGCCCTTCGAGCCTGCACCGCCATTCAATATGATCATGGCTGATCATCCAACTCAGTATCCCGTACCTGCCTTCTCTCCATACCCCCTGATCCCTTTAGCCACAAGGGCCACATCTAACTCCTTCTTAAATATAGCCAATGAACTGTGGCCTCAACTACATTCTGTTGCAGAGAGTTCCAGAGATTTACTACTCCCTGTGTGAAAAATGTTTTTCTCATCTCGGTCCTAAAAGAGTTCCCCTCTATCCTTAAACTGTGATCCCATGTCCTGGACTTCCCCAACGTCAGGAACAATCTTCTTGCATCTAGCCTGTCCAACACCTTTTGTAAGTTTCTATAAGATCCCCCCTCAATCTTCTAAATTCTAGCGAGTACAAGCCGAGTCTATCCAGTCTTTCTTCGTATGAAAGTCCTGACATCCCAGGAATCAGTCTGGTGAACCTTCTCTGTACTCCCGCTATGGCAAGAATGTCTTTCCTCAGATTTGCAGACCAAAACTGTACACAATACTCCAGGTGTGGTCTCACCAAGACCCTGTACAACTGCAGTAGAACCTCCCTGCTCCTATACTCAAACAACATCAATACTGAACCCCCAATGCCGTGTGCTTTAAGTTTGTATACTAATCTCTTATGTGGGACCTTGTCGAAAGCCTTCTGGAAGTCCAGATACACCACATCCACTGGTTCTCCCCTATCCACGCTACTAGTTACATCCTCGAAAAATTCTATAAGATTCGTCAGACATGATTTACCTTTCGTAAATCCATGCAGACTTTGTCCAATGATTTCACCACTTTCCAAATGTGCTGCTATCCCATCTTTAATAACTGACTCTAGCAGTTTCCCCACTACCGATGTTAGACTAACTGGTCTGTAATTCCCCGTTTTCTCTCTCCCTCCCTTCTTAAAAAGTGGGGTTACGTTTGCTACCCGCCAATCCTCTGGAACTTCTCCAGAATCTAAAGAGTTTTGAAAGATTATTACTAATGCATCCATTATTTCTGGGGCTACTTCCTTAAGTACTCTGGGATGCAGCCTATCCGGCCCTCGGGATTTATCGGCCTTTAATCCATTCAATTTACCTAACACCACTTCCCGGCTAACCTGGATTTCACTCAGTTCCTCCATCTCATTTGACCCGCGGTCCCCTGCTATTTCCAGCAGATTATTTATGTCTTCCTTAGTGATGACGGAACCAAAGTAGTTATTCAATTGGTCTGCCATGTCCTTGTTCACCATGATCAATTCACCTGTTTCTGACTACAAGGGACCTACATTTGTTTGAACTAATCTCTTTCTCTTACACATATCTATAAAAACGTTTGCAGTCAGTTTTTATGTTCCCTGCCAGTTTTCTTTCATAATCTATTTTCCCTTTCCTAATTATGTCCTTTGTCCTCCTCTGCTGGAAGCTGAATTTCTCCCAGTCCTCTGGTAGGCTGCTTTTTCTGGCTAATTTGTACGCTTCATCTTTTGTTTTGATACTATCCCTGCTTCCCTTGTTATCCACGGATGCACTACTTTCCCTGATTGATTCTTTTGCCAAACTGGGATGAACAATTGTTGTAGTTCATCCATGCAGTCTTTAAATGCCCTCCATTGCATATCCACCGTCAACTCTTTGAAGAATCAATTGCCAGTCTATCTTGGCCAATTCACGTCTTATACCCTCAAAGTTACCTTTCTTTAAGTTCAGAGCCATTGTTTCTGAATTAACAATGTCACTCTCCATCCTAATGAAGAACTCAACCATATTATGGTCACTCTTGCCCAAGAGGCCACGCACAACAAAACTGCTAACTAACCCTTCCTCATTACTCAATACCCAGTCTAGAATAGCCTGCTCTCTCGTTGGTTCCTCTACATGTTGGTTTAGAAAACTATCCCGCATACATTCCAAGAAATCCTCTTCCTCATCACCCCTGCCAATTTGATTCACCCAATCTATATGGAGAGTGAAGTCACCCATTATAACTGTTTTACCTTTGTTGCATGCATTTCTAATTTCCTGGTTGATGCCATCCCCAACTTCACTACTACTGTTAGGTGGCCTGTATACAACACCCACTAGCGTTTTCTGCCCCTTAGCGTTTTGCAGCTCTACCCATTTCGATTCCACATCCTCCAAGCTAATGTCCTTCCTTTCCATTGCATTAATCTCCTCTCTAACCAGCAACACTACCCCACCTCCTTTTACTTTCTGTCTATCCCTCCTGAATATTGAATATCCCTGGATGTTCAGCTCCCAGCCTTGGTTGTTCAACTCATCCACCCTATTACGAATGATCCTTGCATTGAGACACAAAGCCTTCAGGCTTGTGCTGACTACAGGTGCTGTCTGTATGGAGTTGGCATGTTCTCCCTGTGACTGCGTGGGTTTTCTCCGGGTGCTCTGGTTTCCTCCCACCTTCCAAAGATGTACAGCTTTGAGGGCTAATTGAATTGATAAACTATCCCTATTGTGTGTAGGATAGTATTAGTGCAAGGGGATTGCTGGACTCGATGGGCTGAAGGGCCTGTTTCCACACTGTATCTCTAATCTTAACTATGAAAAAATTGACAATGCTACCGGTGAAAGAACTCCATATTGAGTACCAAGTTGTAAATCCTTGCATTGTCCCATGTCTTAGTTTGGCAATTTGATTGAGCTCAGGGTGGGATCTTACTGTGAGTAGGAAGATAGACACAAAGAGCTGGAGTAACTCAGCAGGCCAGGCAGCATCGTTTAGTTTAGTTTAGTTTAGAGATACTGCACGGAAACAGGCCCATCAGCCCACCTGGTCTGCGCTGACCAGAGAGCCCCACAAATTAACACTATCCAACACATACGAGGGACAATTTTTTTTAAGCCAATTTACTTAGAGACCTGTACTTTAGAGTGTGGTAGATAACAGAAGATCTCAGAGAAAACTTACGCAGGTCACGGGGAGAAAGTACAAACTCCTTACGGACAGCATCCGTAGTCAGGATCGAACCCGGGTCTCCAGCGCTGCATTCGCTGCAAGGCAAAAACTCTACCGCTGTGCCACCGTGCTATCTCTAGAGAAAAGGAGTAGGTGACATTTCTGGGCAAGACCCTTCTGCAGTCTGAAGAAGGGTCTCGACCCGAAACATCACCTACTCCTTCTCCCCAGAGATGCTGCCTGTCCCGATGAGTTACTCCAGCTTTTTGTGTCTATCTTCGGTTTATACCAGCATCTGCAGTTCCTTCCTACACATTACTGTGAGTAGGCCCCAAGCAGAAATTCTCCCACAGGTCAGGTTTTGCTGTTATGATTTAGAGGGAACTCACTTTCCCATTGTTGACGTAACGCTCCATTAAAAACTACACTGAATTCTTATTTCTTCGGCTGGGAGACCGTAATGTTTCCAAATTAGCACCATGCATGTGTCACAGGCTGAGAGCTCGCTCCGAGCTCTGATGCTAATTTACATCAGAACCATTTTCATCAATTACAGCACAGCTAAAAAAAAACCATGGTAAAGCACTTCAGAAACCACAACAACCATCCTCCTCATTTCAGCATCAATAATGAAAGAAAAGCTCAGTAAAATGTTGAGTTGGTCCACTGCAGAAATCAATTAAAACCTTTCTTTTGTCCCTGTCAGTCCCTGGCATGTTTACATTGATTTACGCAGCTCAGAAACATGAGTCAACTCCAACCTTCCAACCTCCACATATGTTCATGCTGTACTAGTTTAGTTTAGTTTTATTTAGTTTAGCTTAGTTTAGTTTAGTTTAGAGTTACAGCACGGAAACAGGCCCTTCGGCCCACCGACCAGCGAACATCGCATATTAACACTATCCTACACACATTAGGAACAACTTTCACACTTGCCAAGACAATTAACCTACATACCTGTACGTCTTTGGAGTGTGGGAGAAGGCAGTCACGGGGAGAACGTACAAACTCCATAGAGACAGCAGCCGCAGTCGAGATCGAACCCGGGTCTCTGGTGCTGCCAGAGCTGCATGGGCAGTAACGCAGCAACTCTACCACTGTACACCGTACCAATAATCCCATTTATTTCTCCATATTCTTCCCAACTAGCTGGACGGCACGGTGGCGCAGCAGTAGAGTTGCTGCCTTACAGCGCCAAATATCACCAAAAACATATCCTGGACCACCCATATTGAAGCAATGGCCAAGAAAGCATACCAACGCGCCTCTACTTCCTCAGATGGCTTAGGGGGTACGGCATGTCCTCGATAACTCTCACCAACTTCTACAGATGCGCTGTTGACAGCATTTCATTGGGGTGCATCACAGCTTGGTTTGGGAACAGCTCCATCCAAGACTGCAAGAAACCGCAGAAAATTGTGTACGCAGCCCAGACCATCACACAAACCAACCTCCCTTCCATCGACTCCATTTACACCTCACGCTGCCTCGGCAAGGCCAGCAGCATAATCAAGGACGAGTTGTACCCCGGCAACTCCCTCTTCTTCTCTCTCCCATCAGGCAAAAGGTATAGAAGTGTGAAAACGCATAGCAAAAGATTACATAGAAACATATAAAATAGGTGCAGGAGTAGGCCAATCGGCCCTTCGAGCCTGCACCGCCATTCAATATGATCATGGTTGATCATCCAACTCAGTATCCTGTACCTGCCTTCTCTCCATACCCCCTGATCCCTTTAGCCACAAGGGACACATCTAACTCCCTCTTAAATATAGCCAATGAACTGGCCTCAATTACCTTCTGTGGCAGAGAATTCCAGAGATTCACCACTCTCTGTGTGAAAAATGTTTTCCTCATCTCGGTCCTAAAAGATTTCCCCCTTATCCTTAAACTGGGACCCCTTGTTCTGGACTTCCCCAACATCGGGAACAATCTTCCTTACTCTAGCCTGTCCAACCCCTTAAGAATTTTGTAAGTTTCTATAAGATCCCCCCACAATCTTCTAAATTCTAGCGAGTACAAACCGAGTCTATCCAGTCGTTCTTCATATGAAAGTCCTGACATCCCAGGAATCAGTCTGGTGAACCTTCTCTGTACTCCCTCTATAGCAAGAATGTCTTTCCTCAGATTAGGAGACCAAAACTGTACGCAATACGCCAGGTGTGGTCTCACCAAGACCCTGTACAACTGCAGTAGAACCTTCCTGCTCCTATACTCAAATCCTTTTGCTATGAATGCTAACATACCATTCGCCTTCTTCACTGCCTGCTGCACCTGCATGCCTACTTTTAATGGCTGGTGTACCATGACACCCAGGTCTCGTTGCATCTCCCCCTTTCCTAATCGGCCAACATTCAGATAATAGTCTACTTTCCTGTTTTTGCCATCAAAGTGGATAACCTCACATTTACCCACATTATACTACATCTGCCATGCATTTGCCCACTCACCCAGCCTATCCAAGTCACCTTGCAGCCTCCTAGCATCCTCCACACAGCTAACACTGCCCCCCAGCTTCATGTCATCCGCAAACTTGGAGATGTTGCATTCAATTCCCTCGTTCAAATCATGAATATATATCGTAAATAGCTGGGGTCCCAGCACTGAGCCTTGCGGTACCCCACTAGTCACTGCCTGCCATTGTGAAAAGGACCCGTTCACTCCTACTCTTTGCTTCCTGTCTGCCAGCCATTTCTCTATCCACATCAATACTGAACCCCCAATACCGTGTGCTTTAAGTTTGTATACTAATCCCTTATGTGGGACCTTGTCGAAAGCCTTCTGAAAGTCCAGATATAACACATCCACTGGTTCTCCCTTACACACTCTACTAGTTACATCCTCGAAAAATTCTATAAGATTCATCAGACATGATGTACCTTTCATAGATCCATGCTGACTTTGTCCAATGATTTCACCACTTTCCAAATGTGCTGCAATCCCATCCTTAATAACTTTCTAGCAGTTTCCCCACTACCGACGTTAGACTAACTGGTCTGTAATTCCCCTTTTTCTCTCTCTCTCCCTTTTTAAAAAGTGGGGTTACATTAGCTACCCTCAGGAACTACTCCAGAATCTAAAGAGTTTTGAAAAATTATCACTAATGCATCCACTATTTCTGGGGCTACTTCCTTAAGTACTCTGGGATGCAGCCTATCTGGCCCTGGGGATTTATCAGCCTTTAATCCATTCAATTTACCCAACACCACTAACCGGCTAACCTGGATTTCACTCAGTTCCTCCATCTCATTTGACCCCCAGCCCCCTGCTATTTCTGGCAGATTATTTATGTCTTCCTTAGTGAAGACAGAACCAAAGTAGTTATTCAATTGGTCTGCCATGTCCTTGTTCCCTATGATCAATTCAACCTGTTTCTGACTGCAAGGGACCTACATTTGTTTTAACTAATCTTTTTCTCTTCACATATCTATAAAAGCTTTTGCAGTCAGTTTTTATGTTCCCTGCCAGTTTTCTTTCATAATTTATTTTCTCTTTCCTAATTAAGCCCTTTGTCCTCCTCTGCTCAACTCTGAATTTCTCCCAGTCCTCTGGTAGGCTGCTTTTTCTGGCTAATTTTTACGGTTCATCTTTTGTTTTGATACTTTCCCTGATTTCCCTTGTTATCCATGGATGCACTACCTTCCCTGATTTATTTTTTTGCCAAACTGGGATGAACAATTGTTGTAGTTCATCCATGCAGTCTTTAAATGCCTTCCATTGCATATCCACCGTCAACCCATTAAGAATCAATTGCTAGTCTATCTTGACCAATTCACGTCTCATACCCTCAAAGTTACCTTTCTTTAAGTTCAGGACCCTTGTTTCTGAATTAACGATGTCACTCTCCATCCTAATGAAGAACTCACCCATATTATGGTCACTCTTGCCCAAGGGGCCACGCACAACAAGACTGCTAACTAACCCTTCCTCATTACTCAATACACAGAAACATAGAAACATAGAAATTAGGTGCAGGAGTAGGCCATTCGGCCCTTCGAGCCTGCACCGCCATTCAATATGATCATGGCTGATCTTCCAACTCAGTATCCCGTACCTGCCTTCTCTCCATACCCTCTGATCCCCTTAGCCACAAGGGCCACATCTAACTCCCTCTTAAATATAGCCAATGAACTGGCCTCGACTACCCTCTGTGGCAGAGAGTTCCAGAGATTCACCACTCTCTGTGTGAAAAAAGTTCTTCTCATCTCGGTTTTAAAGGATTTCCCCCTTATCCTTAAGATGTGACCCCTTGTCCTGGACTTCCCCAACATCGGGAGCAATCTTCCTGCATCTACAACACCCGGGGACGTGTGCATTCCATGCTTCCCTCCCTTTCTCACTGTCTCCCACCTTCTCTCTTCCAGTACCTTAGGTGTAACAATCTTACTGTAGGACTTGTCGAGGAATGACTCCGTTTCTTGGACAAACCGGAGGTCATCCACTTGCTTCTCCAGTTCCCCAACACGGTCCTTCAGGAACTGTACCTGAATGCACTTCTCAGATTTGTAGCAGCCAGAGGCACCATCAGTGACCTTGACCTCCCATATACTGCAAGCATCACACTGAATCAGCTTGCCTGACATCTCCTGCTTTCGTCTCTCCCTCTGCAGTGTTTTGCGTAGCCTCCTCTCCGAAGACTGTCGAGCCAAAGACTCGCACTTCCCTCACAGGGCACTCCCCTCACAGGGCACTCCCCTCACTGCCGCTCCCTCAGAGCAGTCTTGCTTATATTGACTGATAAATTGCCTAATTTACCAATTTACAAACCAAATTCCTCAGTCTCCAACTGGTCCCCGCTTTGACTCACTTCTCTCCTCCCACTTGGGCTAGAGCCAATCAGTGTTTTCTCCTGCTTAGCTTCTCCTTCTGTTGCTTCCAAATCTACAGCAGTTCTGACTCGGGGGCAGTTTCTTCCCAGCTGTTATCAGGCAACTGAACCATCCTACCAACAACTAGAGAGCTGTGCTGAACAACTAACTATCTAATTAGAGACCCTTGGATTATCTTTGATCGGTCTTTACTAGCTTTACCTTGCACTACACTTTATTCCTTTCATCATGTATCTGCACACTGTGGACAGCTTGATCATGGTCCTGTGTAATGAAGCAGGATTAATTAAAAATGTCATAGTTAGGGACTCGTTGGGAACAAGTGACCACAATATGGTCGAATTCCATATTCAAATAGAAGGGGAGCAGGTTGAAACTCAGGCTAGGGTGCTTAGTCTAAATAAGGGGGATTATGAAGGTATGAGGACTGAGCTGATCAAAGTTGACTGGGATAGCAGACTCAAGAATAAGACGGTACATGAGCAGTGGTGTACGTTTAAGGGTATACTGTATAACCTTCAAGAAAAATTTATTCCTATGAAGAAAAAAAGGGGTAAGGGTAAGAACAGTCAGCCATGGCTCAGTAAAACTATAAAGGATAGTATTCGGCTGAAGGCAAGGGCATATAAGGTAGCCAGAGATAGTGGGAGGGTAGTGGATTGGGAAGCATTTAAAGGTCAGCAAAAAATAACTAAGAGATTAATTAAGACGGGGAAAATAGACTATGAAAGGAATTTAGCGAACAACATAAAAACTAATAGTAAGAGTTTTTATAGCTATATAAAAAGAAAAAGGGTGGCTAAGGTGAACGTTGGTCCATTGGAGGGTGAGACTGGAGAGTTGTTGGTGGGGAACATGGAAATGGCAAAGGCATTAAACGAGTATTTTGTATCAGTCTTCACCATAGAAGACACAAAAAATATTCCAACGCTGGATAAACAGGGGGCGGTAGGAATGGAGGAGCTAAATACTATTAAGATCACCAAGGAGGTGGTATTAGGGAAATTAATGAGACTGAAGGAGGATAAATCCCCTGGACCTGATGGATTACATCCAAGGGTCTTGAGGGAGATAGCGGTGGGGATTGTGGATGCATTGGTGATAATTTTCCAAAACTCCCTGGAGGCAGGAACGGTCCCAGTGGATTGGAAAATGGCCAATGTAACACCTATATTTAAAAAAGGAAGTAAACAGAAGGCGGGTAACTATAGACCGGTTAGTCTAACATCGGTGGTGGGTAAAATGTTAGAGACAATTATTAAAGAAACACTAACGGGGCACTTGGATAAACATGACTTCATCGGACAGAACCAGCATGGTTTTGTGAAGGAGAAGTCCTGTTTAACGAATCTGCTCGAATTCTTTGAGGAAGTAACAACCCGGGTGGATAAAGGGGAACCGGTGGATGTGGTATACTTGGACTTCCAAAAGGCTTTTGACAAGGTGCCACATAAGAGACTATTGCTAAAAATAAAAAATTATGGGATTGGGGGTAATATATTAGCATGGGTAGAGGATTGGCTAACAAATAGGAAGCAGAGAGTGGGGATAAATGGTTCATACTCGGGATGGCAACCGGTAACTAGCGGGGTTCCGCAAGGGTCGGTGCTGGGACCCCAGTTGTTCACAATTTATATAAATGATTTGGAGGAGGGAACCAAGTGTAATATATCAAAATTTGCGGACGATACAAAAATGGGAGGAAAAGTAGGGGATGAGGAGGATAGGAAGAGTCTGCAAAAGGATATAGATAAGCTAGGTGAGTGGGCAACAACTTGGCAGATGAAATTTAATACTAATAAATGTGAAGTCATTCACTTTGGGAAAAAAAATGATAGGGCAAGTTATTTTCTAAATGAGGAGGAGCTGCGTTATAATGCAACGCAAAGGGATCTAGGGGTATTAGTACATGAATCACTGAAAGTTAGTATGCAGGTGCAGCAAGCAATCAGGAAGGCCAATGGAGTTTTGGCCTTTATTGCTAGGGGGATTGAGTATAAAAACACGGAGGTCTTGCTGCAGCTGTACACAGTATTAGTGAGACCACATTTGGAATACTGTGTACAGTTCTGGGGTCCATACTTAAGAAAGGATGTACTAGCCCTGGAGGCAGTGCAGCGAAGGTTTACAAGATTAATTCCTGCAATGAGGGGATTGACATATGAGGAAAGGTTAAGTAGGCTGGAACTCTACTCTTTGGAGTTTAGAAGAATGAGAGGCGATCTCATTGAAACATATAAGATCGTGAGGGGCCTTGATCGGGTGGATGCACTGAGGATGTTCCCAATGATCGGGGAAACTAGAACTAGGGGACATAGTTGCAGAATAAGGGGGGGCTCTTTTAAAACTGAGATGAGGAAGAACTTCTTCACCCAGAGGGTGGTTAATTTATGGAATTCACTGCCCCAGGGAGCAGTGGAAGCAGAAACTTTAAATATATTTAAGACTAAAATAGATGGTTTTTTAGCTGCCAAGGGGATAAGGGGCTACGGGGAGAGGGCAGGGATATGGACCTAGGTATGGTTAGTATAGTAAGACCTGAGTGATCTCCTGGACAAGTGTCGATCGCCTGGATTGGGGTCGGAGAGGAATTTCCCGGATTTTTTTTCCCGAATTGGACCTGGGTTTTTATCCGGTTTTTTGCCTCCCCCAGGAGATCACGAGGTTCTTGGGGTGGAGAGGGGTGATAGCGGTAAAAAGGGGAGGGTAGTGTCTTGTGTTCTGTGTCTTGTGTCTACTGTTTGTGGGTAAGTGTGTCTGTTTAGTGTTCAGCCATGAGCGAATGGCGGTGCGGGCTCGACGGACCTGGTGGTCTACTCTCGCACCTACTTTCTATGTTTCTATGATTCTATGTATCATCTTCCACTGACTGGTTCGCATGCAACAAAAGCTTTGTACCTCAGTATACGTGACAATCAATTAAATTCAAACTCAACTCAGGGACCTGGCTTCAATCCTGAACACAGTAAAGATTGTAAATTGTCCCTAGTGTGTAGGATTGTGCTGGTGCACGGGGATCGCTGGCCGACGCAGTTTCAGTGGGCCGAAAGGCCTTTATCGGCGATGTATCTCTTCACTAAACTAAACTAAATCATGGCTAACTTAGTGATTTAGGCTGCAGTTGGAGTATTCTGTGCAGTTCTGGTCACCCTGTTACGGGAAGGATGTGGAGGTTTCTGCAAGGCCTCCACCATCACCTACGGATCTTATAGAAACAAGTAAAATTATTAAGGGATTGGACAGGCTAGATGCAGGAAAAATGTTCCCGATGTTGGGGGAGTCCAGAACCAGGGGTCACAGTTTAAGAGTAAGGGGTAGACCATTTAGGACTGAGATAAGGAAAAACGTTTCCACCCAGAGAGTTGTGAATAGTCATAGTCATAGAGTGATACAGTGTGTAAACAGGCCCTTCGGCCCAAATCGCCCACACCGGCCAACAATGTCCCAGCTACCCTAGTCACACTTGTCTGCACTTGGTCGAAAACCCTCCAAACCTGTCCTATTTATGTACCTGTCTAACTGTTTCTTAAATGATGGGATAGTCCCAGCCTCAACTACCTCCTCTGGCAGCTTGTTCCATACACCCACCACCCTCTGTGTGAAAAAAATTACCTCTTGTTTTCCTGTTAAATCGTTTCCCCTTCACCTTGACCCTATGTCCTCTGGTCCTCGATTCCCCTCTCTGCATCTACCCGATCTATCCCTCTCATGATTTTGTACACCTCTGTAAGATCTCCCCTCATCTTCCTACGCTCCATGGAATAGAGACCCAGCCTACTTAATCTCTCCTTATAGCTCACACACTCTAGTCCTGGCAACATCCTCGTAGACCTTTTCTGAACCCTTTCAAGCTTGACAATACATTTCCTACAACACAAGAACTGAACACAATATTTCTAAATGCGGTCTTACCAATATCTTATACAACTGCAGCATGACTTCCCAACTTCTATACTCAATACTCTGATTGATGACGGCCAAAGTGCCAAAAGCCTGGTGACCACCTTATCCACCTGCGACCCGACCTTCAAGCAGGGGCCGAGCTTGGTGGCTCCCTCTGCACGCTGCATCCGCCAGTCCTTCCGCGCGGCACGCCAGTCCTCGGTTAGAATATTAGCCCTGTGTATAGATTGGACAAACCTTTATCGGACCCGGGACACTGGTGCTGTAAGGCAGCAACTCTATCGCTGCGTCACCGTGCCATAGAAAGGATCGATGAACATGTTCGATTCAGCTGTTAGCCTGGTCGAATGTGAAGGCATTGCATGAAGGAGAAGTTATTTGACCTATAAAGACTTAACTTTAAAAAAGTCCAATTATTAAACAAACATCTGATCCTTAATGAGCCACAAAGGTTTAATCAAGCCTCGCCTGACCTATTTGACTTTACATCCAGCAGATGGCTTCAATGAATCTGAAATGCGCCTCGGATGTAATGTGTACAAACTCCAAATAGGATGTGTGCCTGCATCCATACCAAGTAAGATCAGTCTGAAGAAGGAGCTCGACCCAAAACATCACCCATTCCTTCTCTCCAGAGATGTTGCCTGTCCCGCTGAGTTACTCCAGCATTTTGTGTCTAGCAAAGCAAGGCAAAGCAAAGTAGCCTTTATTGTCATTCAGACTTTTCGGTCTGAACGAGATTTTGTTGCCTTGCAGTCATACATATAATAAAAATGACAAAAACACACAATAAACACAAATTTAACATCCACCACAGTGAGTTCACCAGGCCCCTCCTCACTGTGATGGAAGGCAAAAATCTTAAAGTCCTTGTCTCTTCCCTCCTTGTTCTCCCTCTGCTCCGAGGCGACCTGTGAGCTCTCGACGCTGTCGTCCACCGGGCCCGGGGCCGATCCTCCGATGTCGGATCGCCGCTGCCGCCAGAATGCCCCAGCTCCGGTGTCGGGTCGCTGCTGCCGCTGCTGCCAGAACGCCACAGCTCCGATGTTGCCGCTGGAACGCTGCCCCAGCTACGAGGCCACCAGCTCCGCCATTAGGCCTCGGCACAGACGGAGACGGACACGGGGGATACGACAAGAGATGTCGCATCCCCCCGAAGGAAGAGACCAAAAACACGTTTCTCCCCCCACACCCATACACAACATAATAAAATTAAAATAAAACCAAAAATTAACTAAAACAGGACAAAAGAACAAACAAAAAAAGACAAAAACAAACGGACTGCAGGCGAGTCGCAGCTGCTAAGGCAGCGCCGCCATCTTGGAATCAGAGTCTATCTTCCATACCAAGTAAGATCAGTCTGAAGAAAGGTCCCAACTCAAAATGTCATTTGAATTCCAGAGATTCACCACCCTCTGATTAAAGAAATTCCTCCTCATCACCTTTCTGGAGAAATTTTGTTTTATTCTGAGGCTATGCCTCTTGCCCTAGACTCTCCCACTAGTGGAAACATCCTCTCCATATTCACTCTATCCAGGCCTATCCAGGATCTTTGTTAGGATGTGGGAGGAAACCAGGGCCCCTGGAGGAAACCCACACACATACAAAATCCACACAGAGAGCAGCAAAGGTCAGGTTTGAACCTGGATGTCAGGAGCTGTGAGACAGTGGCTCTGCTTGCTGTACCACTCTGCTGCACCCAGGGATACAGGAATACATAACATTCCACTTACGCAACATTTTCGGCGACTGCTGGCACCCGTCATAGGTCGCCGAAAATGTTCAACATGTTGAAAATTCAGCGGTAACCAGAAAGACGCTATGACCCTTTGGGTGACTAGGAGGCCTCTCACGACCATGCAGGCGACACCCTGGCGAGGGTGACATCCAGCGACACCCGCGACATATCGCCATTCAATTGAAACGAGGAAACAAAAGATTTGTAACTTTGAAAAAGCTGGGCAATAAAAATCACAAAATGAAATGTCATGAGGGCATCACGGTGGTGCAGCGGAAGAGTTGCTGCCTTACAGCACCAGTGACCCGAGTTCAATCCTGATCACGGGTGCTATCTGTACAGAGTCTGTACATTTTCCCCTTGATCACGTCGCGTGGGTTTTCTCTGGGTGCTATGGTTTTTTTCCCAGGCTCCAAAGGCGTACAGGTTTGTAGGTTAATTTTACTTAGGTGAAAAATTGTCCGCAGTGTGCAGCATAGTGTTAGTGTGATAGGATCGCTGGTTGGCGTGGACTCGGTGGGCTGAAGGGCCTGTTCCCGCGGTGTATCTCTAAACTAAAAAAAACATTTGGGCAATTTGTCAAAGAAAAATAAGAGTTTCAAATCCAACATGACCAAGATACTGTCACACGGAGTCAAGATCTCTTTTCCAGCCTTTACAAGCAATATCATTCCACCATTCTCCCCCATACTACAATCAGTCTGAAGAATGGTCCCGACCTAAAGTGTCACCCCTACATTTCCTTCACAGATGCTGCCTGATCCACTGAGTTCTTCCAGTTATTTTTTGCTCAAGATTTTCGCATCTGCTGTTCCTTGAATCTACCTGGTCAAGATCTTCTCCATTTCGCGTCAGTTTCAGTTCAGTTCAGTTCAGTACAAATCAGTTCTGTTTCACGAGCAGGCGAGTCTAGGACTAGAGGTCATAGGAGGGTGAGATAGGAGAGAGAGATATGGTGATGATTGAATGGTGGAGTAGACAATGGGCCGAATGGCCTAATTCTACTCCTAACCCATATGACCTTATGACTAAATAATTTTATTGTCACATGCACCGAGGTACAGTGAAAGGCTTTTGTTGCGTGCTAACCAGTCAGCAGAAAGACAATACATGATTACAATCAAGCCATCCACTGTATACAGATATATGATAAGGGAATAACGATCAGTGCAAGGTAAAGCCAGTCCAATAGTATTTCAGGACCGCTCTCTGGTTGTGGTAGGATGGTTCAGTTGCCTGATAACAGCTGGGAAGAAACTGTCCCTAAATCTGGAGGTGTGCGTTTTCACACTTCTGTACCTTTTGCCTGATGGGAGAGGGGAGAAGAGGGAGTGGCCAGGGTGCGACTCGTCCTTGATTGTGCTGCTGGCATTGCCGAGGCAGTGTGAGGTATAAATGGAGTCAATGGAAGGGAGGTTGGTTATTGTGATGGTCTGGGCTGCGTCCACAATTTGCTGCAATTTCTTGCGGTGTTGGATGGAGCTGTTCCCCAAACCAAGCTGTGACACATCGCGATAAAACGCTTTCTACGGCGCATGTTTAGATGTTGGTGAGAGTTGTAGGGGACATGTCGAACTTCTTAAGCCTTCTAAGGAAGTAGAGGCGTTGGTGTGCTTTCTTGGTCGTTGCTTCAATATGGGTGATCCAGGAGAAGTTGTTGGTGATATTAACTCTTTGGAATTCAACTATCTCTACTTCGGCGGCATCAATGCCAACTGGAGTATGGGCACAGCTTCACTTCCTGGAGTCGATCACTATGTCTTGCTGACATTGAGAGAAAGGTTCTTCTTCTTATCGAGTCCTTACACAAGATTAGAAGTTGTTCATCCAGAGCTGAGCACACTTCTCGGCATCTGTCTGTCTCGTCATTATTCAATACCTTGCCCACAATGGTGGTGGTGTCTCCAAATATGTACATTTACGGTGAACAAAGACTCAAGGTGAGGGAAATAATCAGGGCTGGGAGGTCTATGATGTTGCAGGTTGAAACATCACCTATTCTTTCCACTGCACACATCTCTTTTCATCTCCAAAATTCATCGCCACGTGTGAAAAATCCAAAACTTCTTACCTCATCAAAACATAAGGTTCTGAAGGAACTCAGTAGGTCAGGCTGCATCTGTTGTGGGTTTGAACAGATGATGGGTCGGGACCCTTCTTCAGACTAATCCTACTTAGTATGGATACAGGCGCACGTCATATTTGGAGTTTGCACACATCATACCCTGGGCACCCTTCAGACTGATTGAAGACATCTGCCTGATGTAAACGCCAACGGGTCCTGAGAGGCTGGATGGCATTGTTGTGGACCATTAGGGATCAGACGCTTGCTTAATAAATGGACTTTGCTAAAGTTAGGTCCATCGAATAATAAATCCAAAAAGGGGATTCAGAAGAACTCTGCATTTAGAGATAGTTAAAACTCACGTGGTGGTAAATAACAGATACGGATTTAATGTGAAGTTGGCTAAGTACCTAAAGGTGAAAGATAGAATATAGAACATTGTACAGAAACAGGCCTTTTGGCCCACAGAGTCTGTGCTGAACATGAACATCGGTGCAACTAAGCATAGACTCGGTGGCTGTTTTTGACAAACACTTACGTTCAGTCAGCCAAGGCCAAAGGGATCTCCCGGTTGCTAAATGTTTAACTCCTCTTCCCTTTCCCATACTGACCTTTCTGTTCTGGGCCTCCTCCATGGCCAGTGTGAGGCCATATAGTGTCATAGAGTGATACAGCATGGAAACTGGCCCTACGGCCCAACCTGTCCTATCCATGTACCTATCTAACTGTTTCTTAAACTTTGGAATAGTCCCAGCCTCAACTACCTCCTCTGGCAGCTTGTTCCATACACCCACCACCCTTTGTGTGAAAAAGTTACCCCTGAGATTCCTAATAAATCTTTTCCCCTTCACCTTAAACCGAAGTTCTCTGGTCCTCGATTCACTAACTCTGGGCAAGAGACTCTGTGCATCTAACCAATCTATTCTTCTCATGATTTTATACATGTCGATAAGATCTCCCCTCATCCTCTTGCACTCCAGGGTATAGAGACCCAGCCAACTCAACCTCTCTCTTTAGCTCACACCCTCTAGTCCTGGCAACATCCTCATAAATTTCCTCTGTACCCTTCATTCCGATAACATGGTGTCCAGAACTGAACACAATACTCTAAATGTGGTCTCACCAACATCTTATACAACTGCCACATGACCTTCGAGCCAGCACCGCCATTCAATGTGATCATGGCTGATCATTCACAATCAGTACCCCGTTCCTGCCTTCTCCCCATATCCCCCTGACCACTATCTTTAAAAGCCCTATCTAACACTCTTGAAAGTATCCAGAGAACCGGCCTCCACCGCCCTCTGAGACAGCGAATTGCACAGATTCACAACTCTCTGTGAGAAAAAATGTTTCCTCATCTCTGTTCTAAATGGCCTACTCCTTATTCTTCAACTGTGGCCCCTGGGTCTGGACTCCCCAAACATCGGGAACATGTTTCCTGCCTCTAGCGTGTCCAAACCCTTAATAATCTTATGTAAGATTAAGGGTTTATAAGGATTATATAAGATCCAATAAGATAGCCTCTCATCCTTCTAAATTCCAGAGTATACAAGCCCAGCCGCTCCATTCTCTCAGCATATGACAGTCCCGCCATCCTGGGAATTAACCTTGAGAACCTAGGTACGTGTGTCAGGGGTTATGGGGAGAAGGCAGCAGAATGGGGTTGGGATGGTAAGATAGATCAGCCATGATTGAATGGCAGAATTGACTCAATGGGCCGAATGGCCTAATTGCGCTCCAATCACTTACAAAGTTCACAGGAAGAGAGTTCCAAATCATACCTAACAACTAGGTAAAAAAATTTATTTTCTCTTCTAATCCCACTACTATCCTTTCCCCTGTGTTTGCTGATCCTTGAACTGCCCTTTAATTGGGAAAAAAATGTTTTTCTATTTTTCCCACCTAATCTAATCACCGTCTCGACCCGAAACGTCACCCATACCTTCTCTCCAGAGATGCTGCCTGTCCCGCTGAGTTACTCCAGCATTTTGTGTCTCCAGTTGATTGTCATTTATTCAAGATTCAATTTATTTGTCATTTGTCCCTTGAGGTCCAAACGAAATGGCGTTTCTGCAGCCATACATTACAAACAAATAGACCCAAGACATAACATAATTTACATAAACATCCATCATATTGCTGTGATGGAAGGCCAAAAAAACTTATCTCTCCAATGCACTCCTCCCCCCCCCCCGCCCCCGATGTCAGAGTCAAAGTCAAAGCCCCCGGCTGGCGATGGCGATTGTCCCGCGGCCATTAAAGCCACGCCAGGTGATGCAAGGTCACACACCGGGTCTTGATGTTAGAGCCCCCGGTGTGCGCTCGCAGAGTCCCGCGGCCATTCCAAGCCGCGCGGGGCGGTGCTGTAAGGCCCCGCTCCAGGAGCTCTTCAACCCCGCAACTCGGGCGGGAGAAGTCGCCGTTGCGGGAGCCCTGAAAAGCGGTCTCCCTCCAGGAACCCGCGGGCTCCCGGTGCCGCCGTCTGCCAGACCCGCAGTTGCAGCCTCCGAATCTCCGGAGGTCGGGCCGCAGCAGCGCTCCACCACCGCTCCACCCGCTCTGGACTCGGCCAGCTCCGCGACGGTGAGGTGAGTAGTCGGCACCAGAGCCCCCGGTCTTCCTGTTGGAGGCCGCTCCTCATTGCAGCCCCAACGACAACGGAGACCCGACAAAGAAAAGGTCGGGTCTCCCGTGCAGGGAGAGATTTAAAAGTTACCCCCTCCCTCCCATCCCACCCCCACCCCCCCCACACACATACCCCAACAACAAATAACAAAAAACTACATAAAAACATAGACAAAAAATAATAAAAACGCAGACGGGCTGCAGAGGCCGCTGCTGACGAGAGTCGCGCCGCCTACCTACCTTATGAGTTCATTTGATGGATTCATTTTATATTAATCTGCATGCATGCAGAATAAACCTCATCATTCATATACCAATATTTATTGATCTCAAAGCACATGGTTGTTGTTTTAATTAAATTAAATTAAATATAATTGGATTTAAAGAGAGGGGAAAGATCAGGATATTTAATTAAAAAAGCATGGTTTTACTCAACTGCCATCCTTACATAGATGGAATGTGCTGGAGTAACTCAGCCGGTCAGGCAGCATCTCTGGAGAAAAAGGATGGGTAACATTTCGGGTTGGGGCCCTTCTTCACACATTCAGTTTCAGTTTAGTTTATTGTCACGTGTACAGTGGCGTACAGTGAAAAGCTTTTGTTGCGTGCCAACCAGTCAGCAGAAAGACAATGCATGATTACAATCGGGCTATTCACCATGTACAGATACATGATAACATTTAGTTCATGATAAAGGCAGTAAAGTCCGATCAAAGATGGTCTGAGGGTCATCAATGAGGTAGATGTAGTTCAGGACGGCTCTCTGGTTGTGGTAGGATGATTCAGTTGCCTGGTAACAGCTGGGAAGAAACTGACCCCGAATCCGGAGGTGTGCGTTTTCACACTTTTGCCCGATGGGAGGGGGGAGAAGATGTAGTGGCTAGGGTGTGACTCATCCTTGATTATGCGGTTGACCTTGCCGAGGCTGCGTGAGGAATGAATGGAGTCAATGGAAGGGAGGTTGGTTTGTGTGATGGTCAGAGCTGCGTCCACGATTCTCTGCAATTCCTTGCGGTCTTGGATGGAACCGTTCCCTAAACCAACCTGTGATGCATCCCGATATAATGCTTTCTATGGCACATTGTAGAAGTTGGTGTAGGGTTGTTGGGGACATGCCAAACTTCCTAAACCTACTGTGGAAGAAGAGGCATTGGGTGTGCTTTCTTGGTCATTGCAACTTCCAGAATATGCCGGTGATATTGACTCCTGGGAATTAGAACCATCTTTAAGGGCCTGTCCCACTTACACAACTTTTTCGGCGACTGCCGGCACCCGTCATAGGTTGCCGAAAATTCTCAACATGTTGAAAATTCAGCGGTGACCAGAAAGACACTATGACTCTTTGGGTGACTAGGAGACTACTCACGACCATACAGGCGACCCTCTGGCGACATGTCGTGGGGTGAAGCCTGTATGGTCGTGAGAGGTCGCCCAAAGAGTCGTACCTTGTTCTGGTCGCTGCTGGATTTTCAACATGTTGAAAATTTTCGGCGACCGGCAACAACCTATGATGGGTGCCGGCAGTTGCCGAAAAAGTTGCGTAAGTGGGACAGGCCCTTTACTTTGATGCCATCATTGCAAAATGTGTACGGCTTCGCTTCCTGAAGCCGATCACTATCTCCTTTGTCTTGCTGCTGATGTTGGGAAGAATTGAATTGAATAACCTTTAATAATCCTTTACAGGAAATTACAGTGCCACAACAGCTTCAAGACAGACATAACACCACACATTTCCTCAGATAGCTTCAATACTTAATAAGTTAAAATACAATGAATGAATACTAAAAAAATGCAAAATTATTTTTGTGCATTATAAAACCTTATAGTAGCTGGTATACAAGACTTCCTATATCTCTCAGTTTTGCACATTGGTGCAATCAGTCTCTGACTGAAGATGCTGCACTTGATCACCTTCAGGGCGTGGAATGGCCGCGGGACTCTGCGAGCGCACGCCCGGGGCTCCAACACCAAGACCCGGTGTGTGCGACCTTGCACCACCCGCGCGTGGCTTTAATGGCCGCGGGACAATCGCCATCGCCAGCCGGGGGCTTTGACTTTGACTCTGACATCGGGGGGGGGGGGGGAGAGTGCAGTGGAGAGATAAGTTTTTTTGGCCTTCCATCACAGCAATATGATGGATGTTTATGTAAATTATGTTGTGTCTTGGGTCTATTTGTTTGTAATGTATGGCTGCAGAAACGGCATTTTGTTTGGACCTCAAGGGGTCCAAATGACAATTAAATTGTATCTTGATCTTGATCTTGAGTGGGGTTGGTCATTATTGAACCTAGTTTGTTCAGAGTTCTGGCCTCTGCCACCTGCTGGACCGTTAGTTGCTCAGCCCCGACCACTGAGCCGGCCTTCCTGATCAGCTTGTCCAGTCTGTTTTTGTCCGCTATGCGGGCGCCTTCTCCCCAACAGGCCACAGCAAAAAACAGAGCACTGGCCACCACTGAATGGTAGACACTGCACAGTAGGGGTTGGCAGATGTTGAATGACCTTAGCCTCCTTAAAAAATACAGTCGACTTTGTCCCTTCCTGTACACCGCCTCCATATGACTCTTCCAGTCCAGCTCACTGTCAAGCTGCACACCAAGGTACCTGTGGTTGGCGACCACCTCCACCTCAGTGCCCCTGATGGTGATTGGTGTTGGTTGAGTCCTCCTCCTCCCCCTCCTGAAATCCACAACTATCTCCTTCGTTTTTGTGGTGTTGAGATGGAGGTTATTGTGTGCACTCCACTCCACAAAGTTGTTAATTGTGTCTCTATCCTCCTCCTCATTGCCCCCTTTGATGAGGCTGACAACAGCTGTGTCATCTGAAAATTTCTGCAAAAAGCAGCTGTTGGTGTTATATTGGCAATCCGCTGTGTAGATGGTGAACAGGAATGGAGCCAGCACAGTTCCTTGTGGAGCCCCTGTGCTGCTCAGGATGGTGCTTGAGACAGGCTGTTGAGAGAGGAAGGTTGTTGTTTCAACACCAAGACACAAGGTTCTCAATCTCCTTCCTGTACTCCATCTCATCATTACTTGATATCCGGTCCACAATGGTGGTGTCGCCTGTGAAATCAACCAAGTTAGTGCAAGGGCGAGGTGTTGCATTTTGGAAGGTCGAAAATAAGGGGAAGATAGAAAATTAACAGCATAACCCAACAGCATTGAGGAAGGACATCCTTGTGATTGAGGTAGTGCAGCGTAGGTTCACGAGATTGATCCCTGGGATGGCGGGACTGTCATATGAGGAAAGATTGAAAAGACTAGGCTTGTATTCACTGGAGTTTAGAATGATGAGGGGGGATCTTACAGAAACATATAAAATTATAAAAAGGACTGGACAAGTTAGATGCAGGAAAATGTTCCCAATGTTGGGTGATTTCAGAACCAGGGGTCACAGTCTTAGAATAAAGGGGAGGCCATTTAAGACTGAGGTGAGAAAAACTTTTTCATCTAGAGAGTTGTGAATTTATGGAATTCCCTGCCACAGAGGGCAGTGGAGGCCAAGTCACTGGATGGATTTAAGAGAGAGTTAGATAGAGCTCTAGGGTCTAGTGGAGTCAAGGAATATGGGGAGAAGGCAGGCACGGGTTATTGATAGGGGACGATCAGCCATGATCACAATGAATGGCGGTGCTGGCTCGAAGGGCCGAATGGCCTCCTCCTGCACCTATTTTCTATGTTTCTACGTTTCTATGTTTCTAAGTAGAGGGATCTTGAGTTCCAAGGCTATAACTCTCTGAAAATGCAAATACAAGTAGATACAGTGGTATAGAAGGTATATAGTATGCTTGCTTTCATAGGTTGGGGCATTGAGTATAAGTCAGGAAGTCGTTTTGCTGCTTTGTAGGACTTTTGGTTAAGCCCCATTTACATAGTATATTGAACATGTTTAGTCAGAGGGTGGTGAATCTGTGGAATTCTTTGCCATAGAAGGCAGTGGAGGCCAAGTCAGTGGATATTTTTTAAGGCAGAGATCAATAGATTCTTGATTAGTACTGGTGTCAGAGGCTATGGGGAGAAGGCAGGAGAATGCCTTATGATCAGCCATGATCATATTCAATGGCAGTGCAGGCTCGAAGGGCTGAATGGCCCACTCCTGCACCTATTTTCTACGTTTCTATTTTTCTAATGGGGTTACTGTAGGAGGGAAAGATAGATCAGCCGTGATCGAATGGCGGAGTAGACTTGATGGACCGAATGGCCTAATTTTACACCTTATGAAATAATACAGCACAGGAACGGGCTCTTCGGCCCACAATATTTGTGCCGGACATGATGCCATGTTAAACTGCTCTCATCTGCCCATCCCTCTTCTATTGACTTCCATGTGCCTATCTAAAAGCCTCTTAAATACTACTATCATATCGGCCTCCACCACCATCCTGGGCAATGTGTTCCATGCATCCACCCCTCTCTGTGTAAAAACACTTGCCCTGCACTCCATTAAACTTCCCCCTCTCACCTTATATTTATGCCCTCAACCTCCGGCATTGCTGTGCAAGCCATAGAATAAACAATCTTCTCATTCCCACTCACTCCAGGAATCAATCTGTGAACCCTCTATTATATCTTTCTGTAGGTGGCAGACCATAGTTTTGCACAATAATAGAACAGTGTGGGTGTGATCTGACTATGGCCTTATTTAATAACAGTCTCATCTTTACTCATGCAGGAAGATTGTTCCCGATGTTAGGGAAGTCCAGGACAAGGGGTCACAGCTTAAGGATAAGGGGGAAATCCTTTAAAACCGAGATGAGTAGAACTTTTTTCGCACAGAGAGTGGTGAATCTCTGGAACTCTCTGCCACAGAGGGTAGTTGAGGCCAGTTCATTGGCTATATTTAAGAGGGAGTTAGATGTGGCCCTTCTGGCTAAGGGAATCAGGGGGTATGGAGAGAAGGCAGGTACGGGATACTGAGTTGGATGATCAGCCATGATCATATTGAATGGCGGTGCAGGCTCGAAGGGCCGAATGGCCTACTCCTGCACCTAATTTCTATGTTTCTATGTTTCTATGTTTACTCACACGCAAATCCCCTGAATAATACTGTGGTGGAGCGGTAGAGTTGCAGCCTTACAGCGCGTACAGCACCAGAGACCCAGGTTCGATCGGGTGATTCTTCAGTAAGAGTCTACTTTGGTGTCCCGCTACTTTGATGCTGTATATAAGGAAAAGACGTAATTCTATCACATTTCTTTTCTCTCTATATTGTTAATAAACATAATCCTTAATGAATAAAGTGTTATTTTTTTATTTTTTTCCCTCGAAATTCGATGCCCCCCCCCCGGAAAACTACTTGTCCCGATGGTTACGTGAAATTTCAAGTCGGCATATTTATTTGATGGGGGATCTATCTGAAATGAAAATACTTTTAAACGGCAGGTATTAATAATCAAAATATTGATCACCCTTTAAAACATTCCTCTATTCTTGATAAAACTTTAGAATCAGAATCAGAATCAGAATCAATTTAATTGTCATTTGGACCCCTGGAGGTCCAAACAAAATGCCGTTTCTGCAGCCATACATTACACACAAATAGACCCCAGACACAACATAATTACATTTAACATAAACATCCATCACATAGCTGTGATGGAAGGCCAAATAAACTTCTCTCTCCACTGCACTCTCCCCCCCCCCCATGTCAGAGTCAAAGTCATAGCCCCCGGCTGGCGATGGCGAATGTCCCGCGGCCATTAAAGCCACGCCGGGTGGTGCGAGGTCGCACACCGGGTCTTGGTGTTGGTGCCCCCGGTGTGCGCTCGCAGAGTCCGCGGCCATTCCAGCCGCGCGGGGCAGTGGTGTCAGGCCCCGCTCCAGGAGCTGTTCGACCCCGCAACTCGGGCGGGAGAAGTCGCCGCCGCAGAAGCCCCGAAAAGCGGTCTCCCCCCAGGGAGCCGTGGGCTCCCGGTGCCGTCGTCCACAGACCTGTAGAGAGCTTCCGACTCTCTGGCAGCAGCAGCAGCAGCAGCAGCAGCAGCAACAGCATCAGCAGCAGCAGCGCTCCTCCACCGCTCCGGACTCGGCCAGCTCCACGACGGCAACGGTGAGTCGGCACCTGAGTCCCCGGTCTCTTCCTGTTGGAGGCCGCTCCTCGTTGCGGCCTCAACGACGACTGAGACCCGACGAGAAAAGGTCGGGTCTCCAGTGCAGGAAGAGATTCAAAAAGTTTCCCCCCCCTCCCACCCCACCCCCCCACACACACACCCCAACATAAAATAACAAACACTACATAAAAACACAGACAAAAATAATAAAAACGCGGACAGGCTGCAGAGGCCGCTGCTGGCCAGAGCCGCGCCGCCTACCGGATTAAATCTCACCGTTTAAAAAAAAAGTCTTGTCCCGATGAGTGGAGTCATTTAGCATCCTGCAGCTTTGTTGTGCAATCCCACATGACTATCAATAGAATAGACGCGAACCTCCGACCTCAAAACACCGCCGGATTCGAAAAAGACCCCAACCTTGTGAATTTCTCTTGATTCGCGGGACGAGAAGCGTGTGAAAACTCTACTTTCTGCTGCATAGCGTGTACGTACCTTCAGTCAGCGCAATTCCCGAACATAGGAACATATAAATTAGGTGCAGGAGTAGGCCATTCGGCCCTTCGAGCCTGCACCGCCATTCAATATGATCATGGCTGATCATCCAACTCAGTATCCTGTACCTGCCTTCTCTCCATACCCTCTGATCCCTTTAGCCACAAGGGCCACATCTAATTCCCTCATAAATATAGCCAATGAACTGGCCTCAACTACCTTCTGTGGCAGAGAGTTCCAGCGATTCACCACTCTCTGTGTGAAAAATGATTTTCTCATCTCGATCCTAAAGGATTTCCCCTTTATCCTTAAACGATGCTGAACTCTTAGAAAGTTTAAAAAAATTGTTTTTTTGATTTGTTCTGGAGAACAGATCGTGCCATGTGCCATTCGTCCAAACTTCTGGCGAGGCCATCCTGGGCTAAAGGCTTGGGCCACCATTCCCGTCACGGCCACCTCTGTAAGTTAACCCCCCATCTCCATCCAGATCCATCTCCATCCAGATCCAGCTCCAGCTCCAGTTCCAGCCGGACATAACGGTTGAAACCGTCGCCTCTTCCCATGACCCGATGTCCCTCTCCATGCCTGGCCCTCTTCAGCCCTTTCTGAAGAAAGTCTGAACTAGTCTGAAGAAGGATTTTGGCCCGAAACGTCGCCTATTTTCTTCGCTCCATAGATGCTGCTGCACCCGCTGAGTTTCTCCAGCAATTTTGTGTACCTTCGATCTTCCAGCATCTGCAGTTCCTTCTTGAACCCTCTTCAGCCCTTGTTTCCCCCACCCTCCCAACCCGAGCGAATAGAGGAATTTTGAGAAATATTTTAATTATTAATACCTACCGTTTAAAATTTTCGTTTCAGATAGATCCCCCACTAAATAAATATGCCGACTTGAAATTTCATGAGTAACCATCGAGACACGGTTTTCTGGGGGGGGGGGGGGGGGGGGGGGGAGGTCATCGAACTTCTGGAATTAAAAAAAAAAATATATTCGTTTATTCATCTTTATTTATGAAGATTATGTTTATTAACAATATAGAAAAAGAAGAAATTGGATAGAATTATGGATTTCCATCATATATAGCTTCAAAGTAGTGGGATACCAAAGTCGACAGTTACTGAAGAATCACCTTTTAGTCATCTCCATCACGTGACACTCTTGAATTCGATCATCTCCTTCATGCCGAGTCATGTCCATCACATGAGTATTTTGTGCTGATATGTGTAAAATAATACAACAATTTCCATAATTATTAATTGTAATTGATAATTGAACAGTATTCTTCTGCCTATTCATCTGAAGTTAATATGATTTAGGGGATGTCAGGACTGTCTTAAGTGAAGGTTAAAGACTGGATACGACTTGGTTTTATAAACTCTAGAATTTAAAAGAATGCAGAGGGGATCTTATAGAAACTTACAAAATTCTTAAGGGATTGGACAGGCTAGATGCAGGAAGATTGCTCCCGATGTTAGGGAAGTCCAGGACAAGGGGTCACAGCTTAAGGATAAAGGGGAAATCCTTTAAAACCGAGATGAGAAGAACTTTTTTCACACAGAGAGTGGTGAATCTCTGGAACTCTCTGCCACAGAGGGTAGTTGAGGCCAGTTCATTGGCTTTATTTTTAAGGGTTTCCAGAAACTTCAAAGTAGATGTGGCCACGCGATCCTGCTAAGGGGATATCAGAGGGTATGGAGAGAAGGCAGGTACGGGATACTGAGTTGGATGATCAGCCATGATCTTATTTAATGGCGGTGCAGGCTCGAAGGGCCGTATGGCCTACTCCTGCACCTAATTTTAAATGTGTCTATGTTTCTATGTTAATATCCTTTTAGGGGAAGTTGGTGAAAAGTTAAGTGAAGGTTAACATTCTTGCTGAAACGCACCACTTTATTTCAGCAGTAAACCAGTTACGAAGGTTTAAATGCAATGCATTATACTGTGAAAAAGTTTTTTTTTGTGGGTTTCATTTGCAAAAGGACTCTATAATTAGAAAGGGAGCGACAAAAAGTTTGATGATAGGGTCTTAAATCACACCTGTTATATTTTACAGTGTTGGTCTCATAAAAAGGAAGGACATTATGACGGAATACAATGGGCAGAAGGTTCACCAGACTGACAAAGGGATGTAGGACTGTCTTATGAAGAAAGACTGGAAGACTTGGTTTATACTTCTAAATTCTCTAGAAATTATATTGCGCAAATTCAAAATTACAAAATCTTAAGGGGTTGGACAGGCTATTTTTTGCTCCCGAGTTGGAGATGTTCCATCTGTGTGAAACAACATTCAAAGTTGCAAACATTTAAGTTTTATAATCGGGTTTCCAGAAACTTCAAAGTAGGCACTTACTGAAGAATCACGCGATCCTGACTACGGGTACTATCTGTACGGAGTTTGTACTTTCCCCGGTCACCTGCCTTTGTTTTCTCCGAGATCTTCATTTCCTCCCACAGTCCAAAGGCGTACAGGTTTGTATGTTAATTGACTTGGTGTAATTGTAAAATTGTCCATAGTGTGTGTAGGATAGTGTTACTGTGCGGGGATCGCTGGTAGGTACGGACTCGGTGGGCCGAATGGCCTGTTTCCGCACTGTATCACCATCAAAAAACTAAATGAAACCTGCATCAACTCGACAAATTTACCCCCTGGGTAAGTGAAATTTACCCCCTGGTTGGGAACCCTTGTTCTTGATGAACCTACGTCCTGCATAAAACTGGATCTAAAATAGTCTGTCCTTCATTGATCTAATAAACTTTCTCTTAAACATTTTATGAATCTGCCCTCCATTTTAATACACTAATTTAGTTTATTCAATCTATGGATTAAAATCTTTGTGATTATGGTACAGGTCTTAGAATGCCCATCCAAGACAAGCTGATGATCAAATGATAGAAACATAGAAAATAGGTGCAGGAGTAGGCCATTCGGCCCTTCGAGCCTGCACCGCCATTCAATATGATCATGGCTGATCATCCAACTCAGTATCCTGTACCTGCCTTCTCTCCATACCCCCTGATTCCCTTAGCCACAAGGGCCACATCTAACTCCCTCTTAAATATAGCCAATGAACTGGCCTCAACTACCTTCTGTGGCAAAGAATTCCAGAGATTCACCACTCTCTGTGTGAAAAATGTTTTTCTCATCACGGTCCTAAAAGATTTCCCCTTTATCCTTAAACTGTGACCCCTTGTTCGGGACTTCCCCAACATCGGGTATAATCTTCCTGCATCTAGCTTGTCCAACCACTTAAGAATTTTGTATGTTTCTATAAGATCCCCCCTCAATCTTCTAAATTCTAGCAGTACAAACCGAGTCTATCCAGTCTTTCTTCATATGAAAGTCTTGACATCCCAGGAATCAGTCTGGTGAACCTTCTCTGCACTCCCTCTATGGCAAGAATGTCCTTCCTCAGATTTGGAGACCAAAACTGTATGCAATACTCCAGGTGTGGTCTCACCAAGACCCTGTACAACTGCAGTAGAACCTCCCTGCTCCTATACTCAAATCCTTTTGCTATGAATGTTAACATACCATTCGCTTTCTTCACTGCCTGCTACACTTGCATGCCTACTTTCGATGACTGGTGTACCATGACACCCAGGTCAATGAAATGATGATGATGACGGTGAAAGGCATGGAGACCTTTTGGCATTAAATGCCATTTAAGGTGGGCCAAAGGGCCTGTTTTCACGCTGTGTCTCTGAACTAAAGTAAACTAAACTAAACTAGCTTGTAACTTTGATGGTGCCCTTTGTTGGTGACTCTTTGCATACCTTGTGTCTGGTATGCAAAACAAACAATTTCACTGTGACATGTTACCTGTGATAATAAAATATCAATCAATTAATCATAACCACCTCACTGTAACGTCTATCTATGACAGCAATGCCATTATCTTGTCTGCCCCATCCACTACCCCAAGCATCGTGTTCTAGGCACTCACCACCCTCAGTAAAAAAATCTCTTTTAAATCTTGCCATTACTTTAAAGCTACTGTAAGCCATCCAGTATTTCATTTTTTCCATCTGGGACGAAGATTCTGACTGTCTACCCTAACTCATAATTTTATATACTTTAATCATATCTGACATGCGGGATAAAACAATGCAAGTTTGTCCAAACTTTCCATGTAGCTAATACCATCTAATCCAGACATCATAGTGATAAGCCTCCCTTGCACATTTCCTGCAATGGGGCGACCAGAACTCCATACAATCCTCTTATTTTAGTTTAGTTCAGTTTAGAGATACAGCGTGGAAACAGGCCCTTCAGCCCACCAAGTCCGCACTGACCAGTGATCCCCGGACATTAACAGTATCCTACAACAGAGACAATTTTACATTTATACCGAGCCAATTACACAAACCTGGACGTCTTTTAAGTGTGGAAGGAAACTGAAGTTATCTGAGAAAACCCACGCAGGTCACAGGGAGAACATACAAACTCTTTACAGATAGCACCCGTAGCCAGAATCGAACCCGGGTCTCTGGTGCTGTAAGTGCTGTAAGGCAGCAACTCTACTGCTGTGCCACCGTGCCACCCCGATGTATTCAGTTGTGCTCAGTGAACACAGTGTGCAATTTGTGTAGCAATATACAAGCATGCTAATGGCTACAGCGCCTATTGGGAATGACATTCTGAAAGAAATTACCAGCTGTCAGAATTCATTACTACTTTTACTTGGAAAGGACCCAAATGTGAACAATTTCTCGATGCAATTAAGAAAAAACAAGAGTAAAAGAGAACTAAACAGAAGCTGCAGAAAATACTCAACTAGCCAGTTAACATCCAGGGAGAGCTGGGAAGAAAATTGCCTTCATGGAAACATAGAAAATAGGTGCAGGAGTAGGCCATTCGGCCCTTTGAGCTAGCTCTGCCATTCAACATGATCACGGATGAGCATCCAAACTCAGTACCCTATTCCTGCTTTCTTCCCATATCCCTTGATTCCTTTAGCGATAAGAACTACAGTGCCCTCCATAATGTTTGGGTCACAGACCTATCATTTATTTATTTGCCTCTGTACTCCACAATTTGAGATTTGTAATGTAATTGCACATTGTCCGATTTGAATAAAGGCAATTTGTATACATTTTGGTTTGACCATGTACAAATTACAGCAGTGTTTATTCACAGTCCCCCCATTTCAGGGCACCATAATGCTAGGGACACAGCAATGTCATGTTATTGAAAGTGGTCATGGTTAGTATTTTGTTGCCTATCCTTTGCATGCAATGGCTGCTTAAAGTCTGCGATTCATGGACATCACCAGTTGCTGGGTGTCTTCTCTGGTGATGCTCTGCCAGGCCTGTATTGCAGCCATCTTTAGTTTATGCTTGTTTTGGGGGCCAGTTCCCTTCAGTTTTCTCTTCAGCATATAAAAGGCATGCTCAATTGGGTTCAGATCTGGTGATTGACTTGGCAACTCAAGAATTGACCATTTTTTAGCTTTGAAAAACGTTGTTGCTTTAGCAGTATGTTTGGGATCATTGTCTTGCAGTAGAATGAACCACCGGCCAATGAGTTTTGAGGCATTTGTTTGAACTTGAGCAGATAGGATGTTTCTATACATAGAAACATAGAAACATAGAAATTAGGTGCAGGAGTAGGCCATTCGGCCCTTCAAGCCTGCACCGCCATTCAATATGATCATGGCTGATCATCCAACTCAATATCCCGTACCTGCCTTCTCTCCATACCCCCCGATCCCCTTTAGCCACAAGGGCCACATCTAACTCCCTCTTAAATATAGCCAATGAACTGGCCTCAACTACCCTCTGTGGCAGAGAGTTCCAGAGATTCACCACTCTCTGTGTGAAAAGTGTATCATCAATGAAGATAAGTGAGCCAGTACCTTCAGCAGCCATACATGCCCAGGCCATAACACCCCCACCACCATGCTTCACAGATGAGGTGGATCTTGGGCAGTTCCCTCTTTCCTTCACAAGCATGGTCCATCAACTTCCCCACAATCCCACCACTAGGTGGCACTAGTGTATATGGGCATGTTGGTCAGCATGGGCAAGTAAGGCATGTTTCCATGCTGTATGACTCTATGACTGTATGACTCTAAGACTCACCTACAAACTAGGGGGGAAATGTAAGGCTTTGTAGTATTTTGTAGATACAGCATGGAAACAGGACGTTTGGCCCACTGAATCACACTGACCATCGATCAGCCGTTCAAACCAGCTCTACGTTAATCCACTTTGGCAACACTCCTTGCACACTAGGTGCACTTTACAGAGGCCAATTAACCTACAAATCGATGTGTCTGTGGGATTTGGGAGCAAATTTGAGGAAGGCCATGCGGTCACAGGAAGAACATGGATCCGGTAGGCGGCGCGACTCTGGTCAGCAGCGGCCTCTGCAGCCTGTCCGCGTTTTTATTATTTTTTGTCTATGTTTCTATGTAGTTTTTGTTATTTTTTGTTGGGGTGTGTTGTGGGGGGGGGTGGGGGGTGGGGTGGGAGGGAGGGGGAAACTTTTAAATCTCTCCCTGCACTGGAGACCCGACCTTTCCTTGTCGGGTCTCCGTTGTCGTTGGGGCTGCAACGAGGAGCGCCCTCCAACAGAAGAAGCCGGGGACTCTGGTGCCGACTCACCTCACCGTCGCGGAGCTGGCCGAGTCCAGAGCGGGAGGAGCGGTGGTGGAGCGCTGCTGCTGCTGCTGCTGCTGCTGCTGCTGCGGAGGCTGCAACTGCGGGTCTGCGGACGGCGGCACCGGGAGCCCGCGGGTCCCTGGAGGGAGACCGCTTTTCAGGGCTCCTGCAACGGCGACTTCTCCCGCCCGAGTTGCGGGGTCGAAGAGCTCCTGGAGCGGGGCCTACATCACTGCCCCGCGCGGCTTGGAATGGCCGCGGGACTCTGCGAGCGCACGCCGGGGGCTCCAACATCAAGACCCGGTGTGCGACCTCGCACCACCCGGCGTGGCTTTAATGGCCGCGGGACAATCGCCATCGCCAGCCGGGGGCTTTGACTTTGACTCTGACATCGGGGGGGGGGGGGGAGAGTGCAGTGGAGAGATAAGTCTTTTTTTTGGCCTTCCATCACAGCAATGTGATGGATGTTTATGTAAAATGTAAATTATGTTGTGTCTAGGGTCTATTTGTTTGTAATGTATGGCTGCAGAAACGGCATTTCGTTTGGACCTCCAGGGGTCCAAATGACAATTAAATTGACTATTGAACATGAAAACTCTACTTAAACAGCTTCTGAAGCCAGGATCGAATCTGGGTCCCTGGCGCTGTGAGGCAGCAACTCTGCCAGCTGGATTACGGCACTGCCCTCAGTAGTTTTCATTTAGCCTGTGAAATAGCACAAATTTATGATGTGGGAGTTTTAGTTTTAGTTTTAGAGATACAGCACGGAAACAGGGCCTTCGGCCCAGCGAGTCTGCACAGACCAACAATAGAATAGAAATAGAATAGAATAGAATAGAATATAATAGTTTCTTTATTGTCATTGTAACATGAAACATGTACAACAAAATTAAAAAATGTCAGCCAGTCAGTGCACCATTCAAACATTTCTAAAAGCTAACGATACATACAAGATAAAATATTAAAAGATAAACAACTAAAATAAATATCACAAAAATAGCACGCATAAACACCCAACCCTCCATCCTTCTGTCGATTTCACAGTGTACCACAGTCCCTTAGTATGTATCGCCCCTGCGTTCCTTGGCGGCTACATTTAGTGCTTTTATAGCAGTGGGGTAAAAACTGTTTTAAGTCTGTTTGTCCTTGTCCTTGTAGATCTGTACCGTCTGCCTGACGGCAACAGTTCAAACAGGGAGTGTCCGGGGTGGGAAATGTCCTTTATAATACTCTGGGATTTTTTGATGCAGCGGGAACTGTGTAAGTCCTCCAAGGTAAGTAGAGGGCAGCCGACAATCCTCTGGGCGTTGTCAATGGCCCTCTGGAGCACTTTCCTCTGAGCCGCTGTGCAGCTGGTGTACCACACGCATACACAGTATGTTAGTATGCTCTCAATGGAGCACCGATAAAAGGACAGCAGCAGTCTCTGAGTGATGTTATTCTTCCTGAGCACCCTCAGGAAGTGCAGTCTCTGCTGGACCAATCATCCCATACACGAGCACTATCTAACGCACTAAAGGACATAGGTTTAAGGAAAGGGGGAAAGATTTAATAGGACTATCCTACACACTAGGGAACATTTACAATTTTTACAAAAGCCATTTAATCTACATATATGCACGTCTTTGGAGCGTGGGAGGAAACCAGAGCACCCAGAGAAAACCCACTCGGTCAGAGAGAGAATGTGCCAACTCTATACAGATGTCAGGATCGAACCCGGGTCTCTGGTGCTGTGAGGCTGCAACTCTACCGCTGCGCCACCAGGCGGCCCATGAGGAAAGCCATGTGGTCATAGAGAGTACATAGAAACACCACACAGACAGCACTGGAGGTCGCGACTGAATCTGAGGCACAAGAGTGGGGAGTCACCAACTCTACCAGCTGAGTTATTGTGTCGCCCATTCCCATCACTTAGTAATAATAATAATATTACATTTTATTGCCATTGTAAATACATACAACGAAATTTCAGGCGCACTGCCCGAGCGGAGCTCCAACGTATCAGATAAAAAATAACGATAATAAAAACTACAAAAACGGCAAGAAAAACATCGTCAGAATGTGCAATATTTCACAGTATAGTGATGTAGCAGTACAAAATATTGGCTATGGGGGTTGTGTATTTGGTGCAGACTTCAGAGTGCTGATGGTCTTGGGATAGAAACTGTTTGTTCATCTTGTGGTGTGTGATTTGATGGACCCGTAACGCTTTCCTGAGGGCAGAAGGGCAAACAAGTAATGTGCGGGATGAGATGAGTCCTTTAGTATGTGTGATGCCTTCCGCAGGCAACAAGAGCTATAGATTTCTTCCAGGGCAGGCAGATGTGTGTTGGTGATCTTCTGGGCTGTGTTGATGACTCTCTGCAGAGCCTTCTTGTCAGCCGCAGAACTGTTGCCCTACCACACCAGCATGCCATGTATCAGGACACTCTCTATGGAGCAATGGTAGAAGGACACGAACAGCCATTGTGGCAAGTTGACTTTCCTGAGTGATCTTAGGAAGTAAAGCCATTGTTGTGCCTTCTTTACCAGGGGGTTCGTGTTAGTTGACCACCTGAGATCTGCTGAGATGTGGAACCTGAAACTGGAGACTCTGTCCACTCTTTCTCTGTTTATGTGCAGTAGGGGATGGTCACCCTGCTTATTCCTGAAGTCAATGATGGGCTCTTTTGTTTTCTTGGTATTGAGTGCTAAGTTGTTCTCTGAGCACCAGCCTATGGAAACCAGCCCTTCGGCCCAACTCGCCCACATCGGCCAGCATGTCCCAGCTATACTAGTCCCACCTGCGTGCGTTTGGCCCATATCCCGCTAAACCTGTCCTATCCATGTACCAGTCTAAATGTTTCTTAAACATTGCAATTATACCTGTCTCAACTACCTCCTCTGGCAGCTTCACCCTCTGCTTGAAAAAGTTACCCATCAGGTTCCTATTCAATCTTTCCCGCCCCGCACCGAAAACCTATGTCCTCTTGTTCTTGAACCACTTCTGCCAGAATGAATAACGAGCAATTAGCTTGCAACGGCCAAGTCCAATCATGGTATCTGGAGAATCTCTCATTTTTCTTGGCCAGACAATAAAGACGCTGGAAAGACCTGCAAGAGAGCAGGAAATAATCTCAGGAGAATGCACAAAGCATCTGAACCAAGAACATTTATAAAAGCTCACAAAGTCTAAGAAAAAAATCTCTTTTAAAGTGTTTGTTTTATTTCAGCAAACAGAGCACCAAGGGACAGATCTGTTCCTAACGTCTCTCCTCAGGACAATAGTAGAATGTGATAGAAGAATAAAAATAACACATCAGTTAACTGGGGCACCGTCCTGTATGGTATGGCTGCCCAGCCTGCAGCTGATCGTTTTTTCACTCTTTAAAAAATATTTTAGTGAGTTTTATTGTTTTGTTTTTGGAGTTCTAGTCTTTTTTATGTATGGGGGGGGGGGGGGGGGGGGGGGGGGGGGGGGGGGGGAACTACTTTTCAGGGTCCCTACCTGGTCGGAGAGGCAGCTTTTCTCCGGGCTGCATCTTCGACCATTCCTCGCGGCCTACCAGCGGGCCTGGAGCGGCGTTTCCTAACGGTACCGACCAGAATCTTGGCTTCGGAGGCGGCACAGCGCTGGAGCGCTATCGCGGAGCGGGCGATGCCTTGCCCGGGTCGCCGCGATGGAACTCCGGTGAGCTGAAGACCGCCGATGAAACATCGCGGAGCTACGGATCTGTGGAGCAACGAGCTGCGGGCGGCAGTCCTGAACTTTACATCGGGAGCCAGGGTTCTCTCGCCGTGATCGCCAGTAGTGGAGCTCCATCCAGTGCGGCCTGTCGGCTTCGGAAGCCGCGGTATCCGGTAAGGAGGTGGCCGTTCCTGGCACACCAAGCCGCTGAGGGGATTCTCTCGATGCCGGAGCACCATCATCCGGCGAGAACGGCCTGGAACATCGGGCCTCCATAAAGGCGACTGCGGAGGCCTCAATAGGCCCGACTATGGGTGGACATGGGGATGGGGACTGGGCTTTTATGTTTAAATCTCTTTATTATTGTTATGTCTGTATTCTTTTTTTAATGCGCTGCATTGGCAAGAAGCATTTCACTACACCTATGGTGTGTGTGACCTATAAATAACATTTGAACCTTTGAGTTAACTGAAGAGTAAAGGGACGTGCCTTTAGAAAGGAGATGAGGAGGAATTTCTTCGGTCAGAGGGTGGTGAATCGATGGAATTTATTGCCACAGGCCAAGTCTATGGATATTTTTAGGGTGGAGATTGATAAGTTATTGTTTAGTAAAGGTGCCGAGGGTATTGGGGAGAAGGCAGGAGAAATGGGAAGATAGATCAGCCGTGATTGAATGGCGGAGTTGACTTGATGGGCCGAATAACCGAATTCTGCTCCTCCAATATTAAATTATTAACTAATTTCTATTAAAGTTTCCAAGATTCTCCTCAACCTGGAGCTAAGAGGCAGCTTTTTCACTCAGAAGGTGATAGGTACATGATACGAGTTGCCAGAGGAGGTAGTTGAGGCAAGGACAATAACAGCATTTAAAAGACACTGGTGAGACACGTGGATAGGAAAGGTTTAGAACTGAATCATCCTCTCGCCAACTAGAGAGTGATCCTGACCTACCACCAACCTGGGATAACATCGAACTAGTGTGAACGGGTGATCAATGGTCAGAAGATAGACTGCGGTAATTCAGTGGGACAGGCAGCATCTCTGGAGAGAAGGAATGGGTGACGTTTCGGGTCGAGACCCTTCTTCAGACTGAGAGTCAATGGTCAGTGTGAACTCAGTGGGCTGAAGTGTCTGTCCCATGATGTGTCTCTAAACTAAATTAAATTAAACATCCAATACGGAAATAAAGTGTTAAACTGTGTTGTGAGGCATTGGAAACTTTTACACTACTCGTAATTTACTCAAGTTTATTTAAGCTTTAAGCAACTCATTTCGGTAATACATAAACTCAGAAACGTCTGGCAAACATGGCTGATTCCGCAGGCCTTTCCCGACCAAAAACCCTGCACATGCGCACACTCTAGAAGAGCCCCGCCCATGCGCCCACTTCATTCTCCCCTCCTATTTATAAGTTGAGATCTGAAGGTCAGGAGGATTAATACGTCTTGATGACCGTCGCAGCACTGGAGCTTCAGGAGATCACGGTGTTTCAATAGCTGGGGGTAGATATATTGCTTGGTCATCAACTGCACTCATATCGTTATTTAGAAACATAGAAACATAGAAATTAGGTGCAGGAGTAGGCCATTCGGCCCTTCGAGCCTGCACCGCCATTCAATATGATCATGGCTGATCATCCAACTCAGTATCCCGTACCTGCCTTCTCTCCATACCTCCTGATCCCCTTAGCCAGAAGGGCCACATCTAACTCCCTCTTAAATATAGCCAATGAACTGGCCTCAACTACCCTCTGTGGCAGAGAGTTCCAGAGATTCACCACTCTCTGTGTGAAAAAAGTTCTTCTCATCTCGGTTTTAAAGGATTTCCCCCTGATCCTTAAGCTGTGACCCCTTGTCCCGGACTTCCCCAACATCGGGAACAATCTTCCTGCATCTAGCCTGTCCAACCCCTTAAGAATTTTGGAAGCTTCTATAAGATCCCCTCTCAATCTCCTAAATTCTAGAGAGTATAAACCAAGTCTATCCAGTCTTTCTTCATAAGACAGTCCTGACATCCCAGGAATCAGTCTGGTGAACCTTCTCTGCACTCCCTCTATGGCAATAATGTCCTTCCTCAGATTTGGAGACCAAAACTGTACGCAATACTCCAGGTGTGGTCTCACCAAGACCCTGTACAACTGCAGTAGAACCTCCCTGCTCCTATATTCAAGTCCTTTTGCAATGAAAGCTAACATACCATTCGCTTTCTTTACTGCCTGCTGCACCTGCATGCCTACCTTCAATGACTGGTGTACCATGACACCCAGGTCTCGCTGCATCTCCCCCCCTTTCCCAATCTGCCACCATTTAGATAATAGTCTGCTTTCCCGTTTTTGCCACCAAAATGGATAACCTCACATTTATCCACATTATACTGCATCTGCCAAACATTTGCCCACTCGCCCAGCCTATCCAAGTCACCTTGCAGTCGCCTAGCATCCTCCTCACAGCTAACACTGCCCCCAGCTTAGTGTCATCCGCAAACTTGGAGATGTTGCCTTCAATTCCATCATCCAGATCATTAATATATATTGTAAATAGCTGGGGTCCCAGCACTGAGCCTTGCGGTACCCCACTAGTCACTGCCTGCCATTGTGAAAAGGACCCGTTTACTCCTACTCTTTGCTTCCTGTTTGCCAGCCAGTTCTCTATCCGCATCAATACTGAACCCCCAATGCCGTGTGCTTTAAGTTTGTATACTAATCTCTTATGTGGGACCTTGTCAAAAGCCTTCTGGAAGTCCAGATACACCACATCCACTGGTTCTCCCCTATCCACGCTACTAGTTACATCCTCGAAAAATTCTATAAGATTCGTCAGACATGATTTACCTTTTGTAAATCCATGCTGACTTTGTCCAATGATTTCACCACTTTCCAAATGTGCTGCTATCCCATCTTTAATAACTGACTCTAGCAGTTTCCCCATTACCGATGTTAGACTAACTGGTCTGTAATTTCCCATTTTCTCTCTCCCTCCCTTCTTAAAAAGTGGGGTTACGTTTGCTACCCGCCAATCCTCAGGAACTACTCAATTCAATTCAATTCAATTCAATTCAATTCAACTTTAATGTCATCGCACAAAATACAAGTATCAGTACAACGAAATGCAGTTTTGCGTCAGTCCGTAGTAGTTGTACATAAAGAGAAAAAACAAGAAAAAAATAGAAAGAGAGAAGATACAGAATAATCAGGAAATACAGAATGATTAAACAAAGGGGGACGGAGGGACCAGAGAAGTCTATCGTCGGGACTCCGAGTTCAGCAGTGTGATTGTGTTGTTATAGAAGCTTTTCCTCATCCTGCTGGTACGTGACCTGAGGCTCCTGTACCGCCTCCCTGATGGGAGGAGGGCAAACAGTCCATGGTTGGGGTGTGAGGGGTCTTTGATGATCTTCCCAGCCCGTCTCAGACACCGTTTTCGGTGGAGGGCATCCATGGCAGGGAGCGGGGCACCGATGATGTGCTGCGCGGTTTTCACCACCCGTTGTAGTGCCTTCCTGTCCGCAGCAGTGCAGCTGCTGTACCATACCGTGAAGCAGGTGGTCAGGATACTCTCTATGGTACAGCGGTAAAAGTTGGTCAGGATCTGGGGGGACTGGTGGGCTTTCTTGAGCCTCCTAAGGAAGTAAAGGCGCTGCTGTGCCTTTTTGATCAGCTTGGAGGTGTTGAGGGACCAGGACAAGTCCTCCGAGATATGCACTCCGAGGAATTTATAGCTGGAGACGCGCTCCACCTCAGTCCCGTTGATATGGATGGCGGTATGACTGCCTCCTCTGGTCTGCCTGAAGTCGACAATAATCTCCTTCGTCTTTTTGGAGTTGAGGATGAGGTTATTGTCGGCACACCAGGTGGTCAGGTGCTGGATCTCATCCCTGTAGGCTGACTCATCGTTGTCGCTGATCAGTCCTACTACCGTGGTATCGTCAGCAAACTTAATAATGGCGTTGGATCCGTACTTTGGGATGCAGTCGTGGGTGAAGAGGGAGTAGAGGAGAGGGCTGAGCACACAGCCCTGTGGCACTCCGGTGTTCAGTGTTATAGTGGAGGAGGTGAGGTTATTGACCCTAACAGACTGTGGTCTGTTAGTGAGGAAGTCCAATGTCCAGTTGCAGAGGGAGGTGGAGATGCCAAGTCCACTGAGTTTGGTGATCAAGCTGGCTGGGATGACGGTGTTAAAGGCAGAGCTGAAATCAATGAACAGCAGCCTGATGTAGGAGTTGTTGTAGTCCAGGTGGGTCAGGGCAGAGTGTAGGGCCGCCGATATGGCGTCCTCTGTAGACCTGTTGGTCCGGTAGGCAAACTGATGGGGGTCCAGTGTGGGGGGGAGGCAGGCTTTGAGGTGAGCCAAGATCAGCCGCTCAAAGCACTTTGCAATGACAGGGGTGAGTGCCACTGGGCGGAAATCGTTGAGACTCCCTGTTGCTGACTGTTTGGGCACTGGCACGATGGTTGATGTCTTGAGGCAAGTGGGGACAACACCCTGGGCCAGTGAGAGATTGAAAATGTCGGCGAGGACTGGGGATAGTTGTCCAGCACATGCCCGAAGCACTCGGCCAGGGATGCCATCGGGGCCGGCAGCTTTGCGCTCATTCACCTTGCTCAGTGCATCTTGTACAGCAGAGGTGGAGAGGCTGAGAGGTTGTTCATTCGGGGGTGGAGCAACTTTAATGGCTGGGGTTTTGTTGTCTCGGTCAAAGCGAGCATAGAAGTGGTTTAGCTCATCAGGCAGGGTGTCGTTGTCTGGGGGAGGGGTGTTAACTTTCTGATAATCGGCAAGGGATTTGATTCCTTGCCACATGCGCCTGGGGTCAGAGTTGTTGTGGAAATGCTCCTCAATCCGCCGTTTATGATTTAGTTTAGCAGTCCTAATTCCCATTTTCAGATTGGCCCTGGATGAGCTGTATCCCTCAGCGTCGCCAGATCTGAAAGCGGCATCGCGAGCCTTCAGTAGGAGTCTGACCTCCCTGCTCATCCACGGCTTCTGGTTAGGGAAAGTCTTTATCTCCTTGTGGGTAGTGACATTATCGGTACAGAATTTTATATAGTCCAGAACTGTTGAGGTGTACGAGTTGATGTCCACTTGTGAATTGGAGGTGGACTGAGTAGCAAAGAGACTCCAGTCTGTCTGCTGAAACTGCTCCTGTAAGTCAGAGACAGCCCCCTCAGGCCAGACCTTCACTGTCCTCATGGTAGGTTTCACACGTCTGATCAGAGGTGTGTATTTGGGGAGCATGAACAGGGAGAGGTGGTCAGACTGTCCAAGGTGGGGGAGGGGGAGGGCTTTGTAGGCTTCAGTGATATTAGTGTAAACTAAGTCCAGAACATTGTTTCCTCTGGTTGGGCAGAAAACATGCTGATGGAACCTGGGGAGTACAGTTTTAAGGTCGGAGTGGTTGAAATCACCCGCAACAATAAATGCCCCCTCTGGGTGGGCAGATAGATGTTTGCTGATAGCAGCTTGCAGCTCTTCCATTGCTAGCCTGGCATTAGCGTCCGGGGGAACATAGACTGCAGTGATAACAGTTGATGTGAATTCCCTGGGCAAATAGAAGGGGCTGCACTTTAACATCAGGTATTCCAGGTCAGCAGAGCAGTGACTACCAATCTTAACAACGTCCGTGCACCATGTGTTATTCACATAAATGCATAGTCCGCCGCCCTTGGTCTTACCGGAGTCCTCCACTGATCTGTCGGCCCTGAAGACAGTGCGTCCCTCCAGCTCAATGGCGTTGTCTGGGATGTTGTCCTTTAGCCATGTCTCAGTGAATACCATGGCGTTGCAGTCGGCGATCCTTCTGTGTGTGGTGATCCGCAGCCTCAGTTCGTCTATTTTACTCACCAAGGACCGGACATTCGCGAGGAAAATGCTGGGCAGAGCTGGCTGGTGAGGATTTGATTGCAGCCTAGCTCGATGGCCTCCCCGCTTCCCACGCCTTTGTTTGCGGTCCCTGCGCCGCCTCCGGACACTTCCTGTCGGGGGCGCGGACCCGCTAGACCACGGTGTCCTGGTGATCTCCGGCGGCAGTTGAAAGTCGCTTCTGGTGCGCGTTATGCAGAGACGGCCGAGCTCAAGGAGCTCCTGACGGCCGTACACAGTCTTCGCTCCAGTGCTCCGGGCGAAAACTAAGGTAATTATTAACAGTAGAAAGACTAACTCACAAAAACTACGGAGACGCAGAGCCTCGCGTTGTGCACGCGACGCCATCTTGCTGGTAACTCCAGAATCTAACGAGTTTTGAAAGATTATTACTAATGCATCCACTATTTCTGGAGCTACTTCCTTAAGTAGCTGCAGAAATAGGAGCCAATTTGATTCACCCAATCTCTATGTAGATTTAAGTCACCCATTATAACTGTTTTGCCTTTGGCGCACGCATTTCTAATTTCCTGTTTGATACCATCTCCAACTTCACTACCACTGTTAGGTGGCCTTTACACAACACCCACCAGCGTTTTCTGCCCCTTAGTGTTTCGCAGCTCTACCCATACCGATTCCACATTCTCCAAACTAATGTCCTTCCTTTCCATTGCATTAATCTCCTCTCTAATCAGTAACGCTACCCCACCTCCTTTTCCTTTCTCTCTATCCCTCCTGAATATTGTATATCCCTGGATGTTCAGCTCCCAGCCTTGGTCACTCTGGAGCCATGTCTCCGTGATCCCAACTATATCATAGTCATTAATAGCTATCTGCACATTCAACTCATCCGCTTTATTACGAATGCTAATAGATTTAGATTTTTAATTTTAGAATTTCTTATAGAAGTTTCCATAGGGGATGATGGGAGTGTTGGAGGAAGTTCTCGATTAATATTATCAAGGAGTGACGGAGCTGATGGAGAAGATGGACATGGTGCAAGGTCACGAAGTGAGACAGTTGACTGACGTCCATCCTGATATTTGATAGTTGCATAAGAAGGGTTAACATCAGTCAGCTCAACTTCCTCAACAAAGGCCTCAATCTTATTTGATCGGACATAACGACAAAGCAACACAGGCCCATGGATAGTCAGCCATGATGGCAGAGAAGTACCACTAGAAGAATGCCGTTTGAAGTTAAAGAACCGCTCGTGTGGAGTAGTATTGGTAGCAATTGATAGTCAAGATCTGATGGAGTGTAAAGGACCTGTCCCACAAGCATGCGACCTGCATTCGGCAAGCGCGACCAAACGGGAAGCGGGGGCCGTGCGGAGGTCGAGTGATCCCCGTACAGGGCCGGTCCCACCAGCATGCGCCTGCTTGCGGTGAGCACGACCAAACCGGAAGCGGGGTCCGTGCGGAGGTCGAGTGAGTGACGTGAAGTTCGAGCGAAGTCCGCGAGAAGTTCGCGCGTGACGCACGGCGTCAAGATGCCGAGGCGGTGCATACGGCGTCGAGGCAGCTGCGGGCTGGCAGGCCATTGCCGAGCGGAATTTTTGAACACGGTCAGTTTTTCGGAGCCCTGCGCGATGTCGGAACCAGCTCCTCACAACTCCGTACGGCTCCGGCGATCGAAGTGGGACTGGCCCCTCGAGGCCGTACGAGGTCATAGATCGCGCTTGCCGCATGGAGTCGCATGCTCGTGGGACAGGCCCTTTATGCATCTGGTTGAACACACTCCCACTGCTGATCTGGTATATCATTTGATTTTAAAGCCAGTTTCACTGCTTTCCAAATGATTCCGTTATACCTCTCAACCTGACCATTTCCAATAGGATGATATGGTGTTGTTCTACTTGTAGCAATTCCTCTATTAGAAAAGTAGTCTTTTAAATCTTTTGACATGAATGAGGTGCCCCTATCAGAATGTATGTAACTTGAAAATGCACAGAATGAAAACAGTTGATCTAAACATTTGACAACCATAGCAGCTGACATATTTGGACAAGGAAAGGCAAATGGAAACATTGAATATTCATCAACTATGGTAAGTATATAAACATTTTGAGAGGAGGATGGTAAAGGCCCTTTGAAGTCAATACTCAAACATTCCATAGGTTGAGTAGCTTTGATCAATCTACCTTCTTCAGGACGGAAGAACTTTGGTTTTATTCAGCACAGATTCTACACGAAGCACACGTCATCTTCACATCTTCTGTAGAGAAAGGTAAGTTTTTGGAACAAACATAGTGTAGCAAACGAGTGACTCCAGGAAGACACAGCCCATTGTGAAGATCATTTTATTTTTTATTCAAATCGTTTGCTATGTCGCTCTTCAAGGGAGATGCTAAATGCATTTCGTTGTCTCTGTACTGTACACTGACAATGACAATTAAAATTGAATCTGAATCTGAATCTGAATCTGAATCTGAATCTGAGTGCAGAAGAATGAACAGAGGCACAAAATGCTCGAGTTAATGTATCCGGAGCAACATTATCCTTACCAGGTCGGTACTCAATTGAATAACTATATGTAGGTAATTCAATCCCCCATTCATGAATGTTACTGTTTTTAATCTTCGATCGTTTCCGATTATCCAGCATAAAAGCTACTGAACGCTGATCTGTTATCAAAGTGAAGTGCTGGCGAGCAAGGAAATCTCAATTTCCTCACTGCTTCAATAATTGCTGTAGCTTCCTTTTCAACGGATGGGTAGTGCAATACACTACCTTGGAGAGTACGAGACATGAAAGCAACTGGTCGTCCTCCTTGATTTAATGTTGCTGATACTGCTAAATCAGAGGCATCACATTCAACAACAAAGGGGAGATCCTCATCGATGGCGTGTAATGTCGCAGATTCTAATTGTTTCTTTAAAGAAGTAAAGGCACCAATTGCTGTAGTGTCAAGGGGGAAAGATTTTGCTCTAATCAGAGGTTGAATTTTGTCAGAAAAATTTGGTATCCATTTAGCATAATATGCAAACATCCCAAGAACCCTTCGTAGAGAGTTTAATGTAGCTGGAACAGGTATCTCTTGGAGTGGACAGAGTGTTTCTGGATCAGGCTTGATTATATCATTTCCAACCCAATAACCAAGAATATTAATTGATGACACTGATGTTATTGACTTAGCCTCATTTAATGTTAGATTTTTAGAATGTACAACTTATAAAAACCGTTGTACATTTTCATCATGTTCAGCTTGGTCTTTTCCTGCAATAGTTATAACATCAAGATAACGGAAAGTATCTTTAGGTTTTCCTGTTCAACAAGTTTGTCCATCTCTCTCTGAAAAACAGCCACACCATTAGTTCCACCAAAAAGAACTCTGCAGTAGTGGTATAATTTCCCATTTGCTTCAAACGCAGTGTATTTCTTCTCTGATTCCTTCAGAAGAATTTGGCAGTAAGCACTTTTTAGGTCAAAAGTAGAGAATATCTTATACTTAGCTAATGTATTGATAGCATTAGCTAATGTATTGATAGCATTGATACCATGTACAGGTGTACACTGCACACCTGTACATGGTACTAACACCATCATCAAGTATGCAGATGATACAACGGTGATTGGCCTCATCAGCAACAACGATGAGCTGGCCTACAGGGAGGAGGTCCAGCACTTAGCAGCATGGTGCGCTGACAACAACCTGGCCCTTAACTCCAAGAAGACCAAGGAGCTCATTGTAGACTTCAGGAAGTCCAGAGGCGGCACGCACACCCCCATCCACATTAACGGGACGGAGGTGGAACGTGTTTCTAGCTTCAGGTTCCTGGGAGTCAACATCTCCGATGACCTCTCTTGGACCCACAATACCTCTACTCTGATCAAGAAGGCTCATCAGCGTCTCTTCTTCCTGAGGAGACTGAAGAAGGTCCATCTGTCTCCTCAGATCCTGGTGAACTTCTACCGCTGCACCATCGAGAGCATCCTTACCAACTGCATCACAGTATGGTATGGCAACTGCTCTGTCTCCGACCGGAAGGCATTGCAGAGAGTGGTGAAAATTGCCCAACGCATCACCGGTTCCACGCTCCCCTCCATTGAGTCTGTCCAAAGCAAGCGCTGTCTGCGGAGGGCGCTCAGCATCGCCAAGGACTGCTCTCACCCCAACCATGGACTGTTTACCCTCCTACCATCCGGGAGGCGCTACAGGTCTCTCCGTTGCCGAACCAGCAGGTCGAGGGACAGCTTCTTTCCGGCGGCTGTCACTCTACTAAACAACGTACCTCGGTGACTGCCAATCACCCACCCACACCCCCCCCCCCCCCCCCCCCCCGTGTGCTATGTCGCTCTTCAAGGGAGATGCTAAATGCATTTCGTTGTCTCTGTACTGTACACTGACAATGACAATTAAAATTGAATCTGAATCTGAATAATCTCTTCTATACGAGGTAATGGATATGCATCAAACTCCGTGAACTGGTTTATAGTTTGAGAGTAATCAATGCAGAGTCTCTTTCTATGTCTCTCCAAGGGGTCCTTAACCACAACAACTTGTGCCCTCCAAGGGGAAGAGCTGGGTTCGATGATACCTTCTCGTAAAAGATTAGTTACTCCCTTGTTGATAAAGTTTCTGTCATCTTTACTAAAATGTCTTGGCCTGCACTTGGAGGATAAATTAGTGAATAATGAAGGACATTCAACAGATGCAGCAGAAAAACCATACAATACTGGTGGCTTTGACAATACAAGATCAGGTATAGTTCTTTCATACGTTATTTGAAGTGATCTGTGCAGTTTCTGAAAATCAGGACCCAGAATTATATCGCTACACAAATTTTTCAAAATACCAAGACATACAGATTTATAGCTAGTTTTGTTCAGAATAAAGTCTACAATACAACATCCAATAATTTGATTATTGAGAGTTGTCAGAGCCATCGAGATTTCTCTATTTGAATGAATTATAGTTAGATTTAGTCAAGACACAACTTGTTCACTTATAAAACTTTCTGAACTGCCAGAATCAAGTAGTACATTAAGTGTATGGCCATTGATGGATACAGTTGTAGCTGCATGAGACAAGCTCTGAGGAAATGCAGCTGTAATTGCACAGAAAGAGGGCATATACATGTCAGCAGTCACACGTTTAGTAGTTGCTTTGGACTTGCATACCCTAGAATAATGTCACTTCTTGCCACAACTATTACAAGTTGCCTCTCGAGCAGGGCATCTCTCTCTCTTATGAATATTACCCCAACAAAAGTAACACTTCCTTTTTGAATATGTATATGCTGCCGCAAGGGCACATTTATCAGTAGAAATTGTTTCAGCTTGCTGCATATTAGTACTTGCGTGAGATTCTTTTGTAGTAGTTGCAGCAGAATACACATTAGATGAGCCAGAAGCATCTGATTTTTTCTGAGCCAAGTCTAAAGAGTAAGCTTGATTGTAAGCTGACTGTAAATCCAAGGTTTTGTTTTCTAATGGTCTCTGTCGTATTAAAGGCGATGCCAAACCATTGATAAAAGAGTCTCGAATAACTTCCTGTCGATATTGATCAGCCGAAACTGCTTTGAAGGCACAGTCTTTACTAAGTCTGTGAAGTTCTTGTAATAATTCATCAAGTGACTCACCAGGTTTTTGTTTCCGAGTAGTAAGGAGGTGTTGAGCCAATATCACGTTGGGTGTCTTAACGAAGAGTTTGCTTAGTACATCAATAGCAGAATCATAAATTGTACATTCCTCTATGTAATCATGTACATCATAAGACACAGAGCTTTTTAATGTCCTGAATTTGTCTGGTGCATCATTGCCACACTCATCAAAGGAGTTATTTAGTGGATAAAGCCAGTGATTCCATTCCTTTACAGCAGCAGGTGTTGGGATCCAGATCCAAGCGTTGTGGTTTGAATAGTTTCTCCATCTCGATGTCGCACTGCTTAACTTCTGAGATTGAGTTGCTTAAAGCCCTGTCTCACGGGAGGAACTGACCCACGAGGTACCCGAGTGAAAGACTCGTGGTTGGGTACGAGATTCCAAGTGAAAGGTCAAGAGTTTCACCGAGTTCCCACGGGTAGACTGAAGTTTGCCGTTTACTTGTCATTTCTGCAGTTCCAAGTTCGTCTCCCGAGTTTCTAAGTTCCTCTCCCGAGTTATTGTTGTGAGGCAAATGAAACTTTTACACGATTCGTAATTTACTTAAACTTTCTTTAATACAATACAAATTTATTGTCATTTGAGCCCCAGTGAGACTCAAACGAAATGTTGTTTCCACAGCCATACAAACAAAGACAATGTCCTACAGACATACACACAATTAAATTCACACAGACATCCATCACAGTGAACCCAGTGTGATGGAAGGCAAAGTCTTTTCTCTCCGCTGCTCTCAATTTCTCTCCCGATGTCCAAGCCCCCAGGCGGGTGATGATAAGTCCCACGGCCATTTTAGGCCGCGCGGGGCGATTTACGGCCCCGCTCCCGGTCTGAAAGTACAAGGTTGGAACCCCCACGGGCATTGGTGAGTCCCACGGCCATGAAGCCGCGCCAGGTGATGTACGGTCCCGGTCCGGGTTGTTCCAACCCCGCGATACGGGCTGGAGAAGTCGCGTTGTGGGAGCTCCGGGAAGCGGTCTCTCTCCCCCCGGACCTTTAAGCTTTAAGAAATTAATTTCCATAATACATAACTTCAAAACGTCTGGAAAAACATGGCTGATTCCGCAGGCCTTTCCCGCCCGAAAACCCCGCACATGCGCACACTCTGGAAAAGCCCTGCATATGCGCCCACTTCAAACGTTACTCAGCAAAAGGAAACTCACTTTAGCTGAGCCTGTGCTGTTTGTTCAAGTATTGGAATATTTGCTCTGTTATTACTTTGGAGAGACTGGAGCTCAAAGCAAGTGAGTAGACTAGAATGTATAAAATCATGAGAGGAATAGATCAGATAGACGCACAGAGCCTCTTGCCCAGAGCACGGGAATCGAGGACCAGAGGACATAGATTTATTGTGAAGGAGGAAAGATCAAATAGGAATATGAGAGGTAACTTTTTCACACAGCGGTAGGTGGATGTATGGAGCGAGCTGCCAGAGGAGGTGGTTGAGGTTGGGACTAGCGCAACGTTTAAGAAACAATTAGACAGGTACATGGATAGGACAGATTTAGAGGGATAAGGACCAAACGAAGGCAGGTGGGACTAGTGTCGATGGGGCATGTTGGTCGGTGTGGGCCAGTTGGGCCGATAGGTCAGCTTCCACACTCTATGACTGTGACCGACTCAAAATTAATCACCTAGTTTGGAAATAAGGAGATAAACTGTTATTCAGTAAAAGGAAACTAACTCTTTCATTGAGCCTGTGATGTTCTCATCCAAATCATTGGGTGCCCAGATCGAGTGCACTAGAATGTATTGATGAAGTAGGTATGTTACAAAACCTACCTGAATCGTGTCTGAGCATCTGCCCTACCCCGTGTGTGTGATTTTGGCGCTGTTTAGAGGGGGCGGGTTTAAAACGCGATTTTTACTAGGCTGTTCCAATCGAAAATGTTCAGCCTAGTAAATCATTAACGGAAAATCGCTGGAAGACCCCGTCGCAAAAGGTATTATTCGTTTTTATGGCCTTGTATAATATTTATCGTAGTTTAAAAATCACTCTCTCACTCCGCAACCTCTCGCAGCCCCAGGGTTTTATAAAGCAAACAATTAAAGGTATGTACCTTATTTTTACATTAAATGGGGCTTGTATATAACCCTGTGTATAAAGTTTTCTATAGCGAGTAGCTCATTTTGGGCTCTTTATATCCCGCAGTATTTTTCTGGGCACTTGAGGGCACAAATCCAGCGCAATGTGAACGTTCTAAACCAGCGCGTTCACAGGAACCCACTAGAAAGCCGACTTAAATCGACTTTAATTTACAGCAATTGAACACAAAATTCCTTCCATTTGGCCAATAAATTGATGTAAATGAGATTTAAAAATCATGTTTTATTGTGAATTATTTGTGAATATTATTTGGACACTTGGGCTATTTAAAAATGTTAATCATTTATTAAGAAATGGATAGATGTTTAGATCTAGTAAGTGAAGTTTGAAATTAGCTACAATTGGGTAACTAACTAATTATATGCTTTAATTTCATGTCATCCAAGTAAGATTATTTTATATTTGTTTCAGAATGCTTCAATCTATGATAACTGAAAAATTTCATTCAGTTCTCTTAATTTTTAAGAAGGTTATGGGCTTTTGACTGTCCACGATCACAGCTTTTTTGTTATGTCCATAGAAAATCAATAGGGAACAAGATGCTGATTTCCGAGTATGAAAATGGCCATAACTTTTTTATTACTTGAAATATGAAAGTGAATTAGGTGTCAAATTAAACTTATTGTTATGCTTAATCTGATGGGATAAATTGCAGACTTGATTTTTTAAATCTCAAAATTTTGTAACATTGCTAGATGAAGGACATAAAGAGTCATTGAGTGATACAGCATAGAAACATGTCCTTCGGCCCAACTTCCCCACACCGGCCAACAATGTCCCAGCTACACTAGTCCCACCTGCCCGCGTTTGGTCCATATCCCTCCAAACCTGTCCTATCCATGTGCCTGTCTAACTGTTTCTTAAATGTTGGGATAGTCCCTGCCTCAACTACCTCCAGCTTGTTCCATACACCCACCACCCTTTATGAGAAAGTGAATGTAAACAGAATAATACTCTGAAGATCTGCTAAATCAAAACACAGCCTTCAAACATTTCATCCCCCTGTTGTGTAGGAAGGAACTGCAGAAACTGAAGATAGATACAAACAGCTGGAGTAACTCAGCGGGTCAGACAGCATCTATGGAGTAAAGGAATAGGTGACGTTTCAGTCTTCACCTCATATTTCACTTGGACAGCTTACAACCCAGCAGTATCAAGTTTGATTTTTCTTTAACTCTTGCATCCCATCTCTCTCTGTCCCTCCCCCACTCTAGTCGTCGTACCAGTTTCAGTGTCATCCTGGAGAGTTTAATTGTCTGTAACTCATTTTCACCTCGTCCTCAGCTAACAATGGCCTGTATCCTTTATCATCGTTACTTTTGTGCATATAGAAACATAGAAACATAGAAAATAGGTGCAGGAGTAGGCCATTCGGCCCTTCGAGCCTGCACCGCCATTCAATATGATCATGGCTGATCATCCAACTCAGTATCCTGTACCTGCCTTCTCTCCATATCCCCTGATCCCTTTAGCCACAAGGGCCACATCTAACTCCCTCTTAAATATAGCCAATGAACTGGCCTCAACTACCTTCTGTGGCAGAGAATTCCAGAGATTCACCACTCTCTGTGTAAAAAATGTTTTTCTCATCTCATTCTTTCATATCATCTGATATCTTTCATTCATTTGTTCTTATCTCTCTATAGCACCGTCTATATTGCTTGTTTCCCTTTCCCCTGACTATTAGTCTGAAGAAGGGTCTCGACCTAAGATGGCGCCTGCCAGCGGCAACTTTTTGCTAACAGCCAAACAGAAGAAGATCCCTGCTATCCTACTGGCCAACCTACAGTCCCCTGAAAATAAAGTGGAGGACTTAAGGGCAAGACTGCTTTATCAAAGGGAGCTGAGGGAATGCTCTGTGTTCTGTTTCACAGAGACATGGCTCACCCCCAGCTCCCCAGATTCAGCGGTCCAGCCTGAAGGTTTCTCCATCCACTGTATGGACCGTACCCTGGCATCTGGGGAAGGGAGAGGAGGGGGCGTCTGTCTCATGGTCAACTCTGTGTGGTGCTCAGACGTGGCAGTCCTGTCCAACTCCTGCTCTCCACACCTCGAACATCTGGCGGGAAGTGTCGTCCCTTTTACTTCCCAAGGGAATTCACCTCCATTATCCTGACCGCGGTCTACATCCCAACCCAGGCAGACGTCCGACTGGCACTGGAGGAGTTGCACGCCGTGGTCAACAAACACCAGACGTCTTACCCAGAGGCATTTACCACCATTAAAACTTCATATACTTGATTAAGCTGAATAAAATATATAAAAGATTAAATCTAATATTTCCAGACATAGAAACATAGAAACATAGAAATTAGGTGCAGGAGTAGACCATTCGGCCCTTCGAGCCTGCACCGCCATTCAATATGATCATGGCTGATCATCCAACTCAGTATCCCGTACCTGCCTTCTCTCCATACCCCCTGATCCCTTTAGCCACAAGGGCCACATCTAACTCCCTCTTAAATATAGCCAATGAACTGGCCTCAGGTACCTTCTGCGGCAGAGAATTCCAGAGATTCACCACTCTCTGTGTGAAAAAAGTTTTCCTCATCTCGGTCCTAAAAGATTTCCCCCTTATCCTTAAACTGTGACCCCTTATTCCGGATAATGTTACTCATCCTATTCCAGCAAATACAACCATCCATTTGTTTCAGCTCTTCATTTTGATTCCACTCCAATTAAACAAATCAAATAAATTGATGTCCTGATTTACTATTCTGAAGGGATTCCGTGCTTTATGAGCATTTTAGTGTTTAGCGTTCAGTATTTTCAAGTTACTGGTTTTTATTGGCTTTCAAGTGGCAAGATGAATGGATTGTCAATCATATGACCAGCTTCAAAAGAGAACAGGAATAATTATTTTCTTTATCCTTGCAATTTTCTCTTTTCTTACGGTTCTCGGGATCTCTTCCTTCACCAGTTAATGTTGTCGAGTCATGTAACATGTCAATGGCTCTTCTGCCCAACTTGTCCATGCCGACAGTCCTGTCCTATCTAAGCTGGTCCCCATTTACTTCAGTTCAGTTTAGTTTATTGTCACGTGCACAGAGGTACAGTGAAAAGCTTTTGTTGCGTGCTATCCAGTCAGAGGAAAGACAATACAGGATTATAATCTAGCCATTTAAGGGCCTGTCCTACTGGCGATTTTTTCGGCGACTGCCAGCATCATTGACTGACGTATCAGATCACCGAAACATTTGCGGCGTGATGCGGCGTGAGGCGGTGCGATGTGGCGTGAGGCGGTGTGACGTGGCGTGATGACATATAACGCGGTGGTGATGCAGCGTGATGACGTATGACGTGCGGAGTTTTATTCAAGTGTGGCAACATTTATTTTGTCGCCGCTGGAATTTTAAATGTTCAAAATCCTTTGGCGACCCTGATATGACGCTGGTGGTCACCAAAAAAATCGCCAAGTGGGACAGGGGTCAGATACATGATAAGGGAATAACGTTTAGTGCAAGGTAAAGCCAGTAAAGTCTGATAAAGATAGCCCGAGGGTCACCAATGAGTTTGTTAGTTCAGCACTGCTCTTTAGCTGGTAGGATGATTCAGTTGCCTGATAATTTATCTGTGTTTGGCCCATATCCCCCTAAATCTTTTCTATCCAAGTACCTGTCGCAATGTATTTGGAATGTTAGTATTGTATCTATCTCAGTGTCAGGTACTTCCTCTGGCAGCTCATTCCATACACTCACAACTCTCCATGTGAAACTGTTGCCACTCAGGTTGCTATTAATCTTTCCCCTTGCACCTTAAACCTATGCCCTCTAGTTCAAAGATCCTAGAGGAGCAAGATAGACCACTCCTCGAAAAACGCATAGTATGACGTGTGTGACCGTCGACGCCATTTTTCGAAGCATTTATTGGGCTTCCCCCACACTGTCATGGCGTCCTTATCTAAATTTCATCTCACTGCTCAGCTATCAAGTATTCTAATCGTAAATCTAAACGACCCGACCTGTCATTCTTTAGGTTCCCCAATAAAAAAGAAAGGTGAGAAAATATTTTTATTATTTTCAGTCGATATTCTGTCGTGAAAATGTTATTTTCTGTTCTCCCATCAACGGCCATTGGGAAACTGGGTTTGTCGGTACATTAGAAAGTTATTAGACGTATTTTTAATAGTTCTTTACTCACCACAATAATAAAGACAATTTTAACACTTCTGTACGTTTTTGGTTTTGTTTTGTAAGGGATTAGTCTTCACAATATGGCCCGCGGACACATTAGGTCCAGTGACCAGGAGATTTTTCGAGCTCAGATTCAAGTCCGAGAATGGGCGGCTGTTACCCATTATATTCCTCGAACATAGGGACATAACAAACAACACTCACATACATACAAGACATCACAAGCAAAGATCACAAGCCCGCTGTCAAATATTATATAACTGCTCTATCTTTGGGTGCAATGGTGGGTCGGGGGGTTCGGTGGCGGCGGCCGCAATCAAAGATACTAGTGGAGCTCTGCTCTATAATCTTTGGTCGGAATGGGACGGCTGCGCGTTATAATGTGCTATCGTTCCACTCTCCCTCTCCCCCTTCTCCCTCTCCCCCTTGTCCCTGTCCCCCTTCTCCCTCCCCCTTCTCCCTGTCCCCCCCTTTCCCCTTCTCCCTCCCCCCCTTCTCCCTCTCCCCCTGCTCCCTCTCCCCCCTTCTCCCTCTCTTCTCTCGATCTCTCTCTCCCCTCCTCTCGATCTCTCGCTCCCCTCTCTTCCCTCGATCTCTCTCTCTCTCTCTCTCCCCCCCTCTCTTCGCGATCTCCCTCCCTTCCCTCTCTCCCTCCCTTCCATCTCTCCCTCCCTTACCTCTTCGTGAGAGTTGGCAGCTCTGCTATGCCTTGGGTCCAAAAGAGGTTAGATAGAAAATACTTAATGGTCTTTGTAAGAAGATTTTAATAAGCTCTTCTACATTTAAGGTAAATTGACATATTAGAGGCAAAATGCATTTTCAATATACAGGTCTCTCCACACAACTGAAAACAATTGCATTTAAGTGTTATATCATCCATTGTTCAGGCAAGTAGCACTAGGTTACAATAAACTTCCTACATATTCCAGGAATTCATCTCATAAAAATGGGAGAGGCTTAAATGCATTGTAAAATCATAAATCCATGTTGACTTGGACTAATGCTTTTACTGCTATCCAAATGCCCCATTATTACATCTTTAATAATTGACTCCAGCATCTTTCACACCACCAAAGTCAGGCTAACTGGTCTGAATTCCCCGTTTTCTCTCTCGCTCATTTCTTGAAAAGTGGGATAGCATTAGCGATCCTCCAATCCACAGGAACTGATCGTAAATCTATTGATCGTTGGAAAATAATAGAAACATAGAAATTAGGTGCAGGAGTAGGCCATTCGGCCCTTTGAGCCTGCACCGCCATTCAATATGATCATGGCTGATCATCCAACTCAGTATCCCGTACCTGCCTTCTCTCCATACCCTCTGATCCCCTTAGCCACAAGGGCCACATCTAACTCCCTCTTAAATATAGCCAATGAACTGGCCTCAACTACCCTCTGTGGCAGAGAGTTCCAGAGATTCACCACTCTCTGTGTGAAAAGGGTTCTTCTCATCTCGGTTTGAAAGGATTCCCCCCTTATCCTTAAGCTGTGACCCCTTGTCCTGGACTTCCCCAACATCGGGAGCAATCTTCCTGCATCTAGTCTGTCCAACCCCTTAAGAATTTTGTAAGTTTCTATAAGATCCCCTCTCAATCTCCTAAATTCTAGAGAGTATAAACCAAGTGTATCCAGTCTTTCTTCATAAGACAGTCCTGACATCCCAGGAATCGGTCTGGTGAATCGTCTCTGCACTCCCTCTATGGCAATAATGTCCTTCCTCAGATTTGGAGACCAAAAATTGTACGCAATACTCCAGGTGTGGTCTCACCAAGACCCTGTACAACTGCAGTAGAACCTCCCTGCTCCTATACTCAAATCCTTTCGCTATGAAAGCTAACATACCATTCGCTTTCTTCACTGCCTGCTGCACCTGCATGCCTACTTTCAATGACTGGTGTACCATGACACCCAGGTCTCACTGCATCTCCCCTTTTCCTAGTCGGCCACCATTTAGATAATAGTCTGCTTTCCTGTTTTTGCCACCAAAATGGATAACCTCACATTTATCCACATTATACTGCATCTGCCAAACATTTGCCCACTCACCCAGCCTATCCAAGTCACCTTGCAGTCTCCTAGCATCCTCCTCACAGCTAACACTGCCCCCCAGCTTAGTGTCATCTGCAAACTTGGAGATATTGCCTTCAATTCCCTCATCCAGATCATTAATATATATTGTAAATAGCTGGTGTCCCAGCACTGAGCCTTGCGGTACCCCACTAGTCACTGCCTGCCTAATGAAGAACTCAACCATATTATGGTCACTCTTGCCCAAGGGGGCACGTACAACAAGATTGCTAACTAACCCTTCCTCATTACTCAATACCCAGTCTAAAATAGCCTGCTCTCTCGTTGGTTCCTCTACATGTTAATCATATGTATAAATATATATGTATGTGTATATATATGCATGTATGTGTATATATGCATGTATATGTATATGTGTGTATATATGTATGTATATATATGTTTATATGTGTGTATGCATATAAATGTATCCATATGTATGTGTGTATTTGTATGTGTGCATATGTATGTGTATACGTATGTATGTGTATATATGTCTGTGTGTATATATGTATGTGTATATATATGTGTGTATAAATATATATATGCATATATATATTATTACTATATAATTATATATATAATTGCCTTTATGGTTTATGTATATCATCTTACAAGACAAATAAATTAATAGTGATTATTTAAATCAAAGTTGCTTCTGATCCATGAGAATAAACTTAACTATCTCTAACTTGCCTCTCACACACAGACACACATTCATATAAATATATATAATATGTATACGTTAAATTTAATTTTGTGCAGTGTGTGTTAAAGCAATACAATGCAAGGGAAACTACGCAAAGGAGGGGGCTGTTCCCGCTACAAGATACTCGAGGATCTTTGCTTTGGATCAAAGATTATAGCGGAGCTCTATAATCTTTGCTTTGGATCACAGCGGGTGGCATACCGGAAGTCGCGTGTCGCATTAAAAAATGGCGGCCGTGACGTTCCGTCACGTACTACACGCCAGCCCATTGTATTTCGGAGGAGTGGTCTATCTTGCTCCTCTAGGATCTTTGCTCTAGTTCTTAATTTCCATACTCTGGGAAAAAGACTCTGTGCATTCATCCTATCTATTTCCCTTAAGATTTTATGTACCTCTTTATGGCACGTTGGCGCAGCGGTAGAGTTACTGCCTCACAGCGCCAGAGACCTGGGTTCAAGCCTGACTACGGATGCTGTCTGAATGGAGTTTGTACGTTCTCCACCTAACCTGCGTGGGTTTTCTCAGGGAGTTAAGGTTTTGCCCCACACTCTGAAGACGTACAGGTTTGCATGGTTAATTGACTTGTGATACTTATAAATTGTCCCTAATGTGTGCGGGATAGCATAAGTGTGCGAGGATTGCTGGCCGGCTTGCTTTCTGCGCTGTATCTCTAAACGGAACAAAACTAGTGTGAATGGGTAATTGATGGTTGGTGTGGACTCAGTGGGCTGAAGGCCCTGTTTCCAAACTGTATCTTTAAACGCTAAACCACCTTCTGAACATCAACAACATCACCAAATTCTGGCCACTGTCATTTGATGAAAATGACTTTTTTTTTCTAAACATAATGATAAAATGTTTTTCAAAGATAATTCTCTGATGGTTAAGTACATAACTAATTTTCTGTACATTGTAAACTGACGTATAGTCACATTGCTCTCCAATGTTACTATTTCATTCATTTGCTGTTGCTGGTACATAGAAGATGACAACGGCTTTAATAATGAAGTTTAAAGTGCAAATTAATTTTTGATTGAATGTTTTCTTTTACTTTGCAGTTTGACAAGTGCATTTACACATTTGGCTGGTGAAGAGGCAATTATCCTATCAAACTACCGTGCAGAACACATCCGAAGCAGCCTAAGTATAACGATAGAATAAATTGAAGCCTATTAAACTTGGCATTAAGATTCATTATTTAAAATTGCTTTCTTGTCGTGATGCACCATGTAAATTGCCTTTATTCCTGAAGTATCTTGATTCTTCCTGGGTTTAGAAACATAGAAACATAGACAATAGGTGCAGGAGTAGGCCATTCGGCCCTTCAAGCCAGCACCGCCATTCGATATGATCATGGCTGATCATCTAAAATCAGTACCCCGTTCCTGCCTTTTCCCCATATCCCTTGAATTCCGTTAGCCCTAAGAGCTATATCTAACCCTCTCTTGAAATCATCCAGTAAATCGGCCTCCACTGCCTTCTGAGGCAGAGAATTTCGCAGATTCACAACTTACTGGGTGGAAAAGTCTTTCGTCATCTCAGTCCTAAATGGCCTACCCCTTATTCTATTGGTGTCATCTATGGCTCATGGAATCACGCAGCGTGGAAACAGGCCCTTCAGCCCAACTTGCCAACATGTCCCACGCTCGATGTGACGAATGGCCTAATTCTGCTCCTGTATCTAATGGCCTTGTCTTACTAGGGGAAGTGAAGAAAATGCATGTGAGCTGTGGTGATAAAGATGACAAAAAAAGTTGTGACATTTTCATGTTCCTAAGTTCTAGGAGCGGAATTAGGCCATTCGTCCCGTCAATCCTACTCCGCCATTCAATCACGGCTGATCTATCTCTCCATCTCTATGTTTTCCATGGAGTTCTGGCCAAAGTTTCCCTGTCAAGCAAAATCATTGGAAGAAATGACTTAGTTGTTGGTTGATGTATTCAAGAGAGAGTTAGATTTAGTTCTGCGGGCTAACGCAATCAAGAGATACGGGGAGACAGTAGGAACAGGGTACTGATTTTGGTTGATCAGCCATGATCATACTTGAATGACGGTGCTGGCTCAAAGGGGGTTAGTGATGGTCTGAGATTGCTAAAGGCGGTGTGGAAAGGTGAGTCACACCATTTGGAGATGGTAGCACAATGATGAAGTTACTGAACCTACATCCAGAGACATGGACCATTGATCCAGTAACACGAGTTTGAATTCCACAAGGCAGCCATGGAATTTAACATACATAGACAGCTTTACATTCTGTACGATTCTATGACTGTGTGATTAAGGAATTAATGAATGCGGCACGGTGGCGCAGCGGTAGAGTTGCTGCCTCACAACGCTAGAGACCCGAGTTCGATCCTGACTACGGGAGCTGTCTGTACGAAGTTTGTAGGTTCTCCCTCTGACCTGCGTGGGTTTTCTCCGGCAGCTCCGGTTTCCTCCCACAGCTCAAAGAAGTACAGGTTAGTAGGTTAATTGGCTTTGGTAAAATTGTAAATTGTCCCTAGGTTGTGTAGGACAGTGCTAGTGTACGGGCTGATCGCTGGTCGGCATGGACTCGGTGGGCCGAAGGGCCTGTTTCCGCGCTGTATCTCTACATTAAACTCTAAAGTAAACAGCAGTTAGTATCAGTAATGGTAATTATATAATTGCCATTTAACATTAAAACCCCTCAGGTTCAGTGAAAGTCCTTTAGGGAAGAAACCTGCTGTCATCATCAATACCTCCAGGCTCACTAATGTGAACCACCTCCTCCCTTCAGTCGATTAATGATGAACTATAAATGCCAGCATGGACTGTAATCAGCAACTCAATCGTTCAAAGGTCGCATGTATTCAGCATATTTTCACGCAGTTCTTAATAAAGTCTGTGGAGGTTCCAGCACGGTGCGATTGTACAAACATTCCCACTAATGTGTTTCCTGTTGAACAGCAACGTTAAATACCAAGGTGTTAGACTAAACCACATACAAAGTGAGTTGACACCGTGAGTGGAGTAAAGGGAATTGGCTTGCCGTAGATAAAAGGAAATGCAACAGGTTCCTTGTACGGGTGTTATGGGGAGAAAGGCTGGTACGGTGGCGCAGAGGTAGGGTTGCTGCCTTACAGCGCTTGCAGCACCGGAGACCTGGGTTCGATCCCAACTTCGGGTGCTGTCTATATGGAGTTTGTACGTTCTCCCCGTGGCCTCGTGGGTTTTCTCTGAGATCTTCGGTTTCCTCCCACACTCCAAAGACGTACAAGTTTGTAAGTTAATTGGCTTGGTAAATGTAAAAATTGTCCCCAGTGTGTGTAAGATAGCGTTAATTTGCGGGGTGATCGCTGGTCAGCGCTGACTCGGTGGGCCGAAGGGCCTGTTTCTGTGCTGTATCTCTAAACTAAACTAAACTAAAACTAAAACTAATGGGATTGAGTGGGAAGGATAGATCAGCCATGATTGACAATGTAGACAATGGGCTGAATGGTCTAATTCTGCTCCTGTAACTTATGACCATGAACTTATGAGCAACTGAGGTAGCATCTCTGGAGGAAATGGATATATGACGCTTCGGGTCGGACTGATTGTAGTAGGGAGAGTGGGGATGAAAACTGTCATCAGGGGGTGCCGAACGATGGCAGCCTCGCCAACAGTCTGTCTGTTTTTTCATCTCTTTTTTGTTATTTTTAGTGTGTTTTAAAAGTTTGTGTTAATGTTCTCTGGTTTGTTTTATGTGGGGGTGGGGGAAGGGGTTGGGGGAAACTGTTTTTTCAATCTCTTACCATGCCGGAGATGTGATTGTTTTCCTGATCGTATCTCTGGTCGCTCTGCGGCCTAACATCATGGAGCAGGCGGCCTTGCTCGAGACTGACTTTGAGCCCTACCGTGAGGACGTGGACTTAGCATCGGAGCCGATCCCTTGACTGGGATCAACGCTCCAACCACAGCCTGCGGATTTCAACATCGCGGAACTCGCAGTCTCGGGTTGAGACCGAGTCGGGAAGTTCCAACGGCGCCGAAGGTTCGACCAGCGCCGAACCAAGGTCCGATCGCTCGGCGCTGGGAGCAGACATGCCCCCGATGTAGGAGCTTGATCGTCCAGACGCGGAGGGCCAGACCGCCGGGTACAGGAGCCAAGATCGTCCCGTCAACGGAAGGCTCGAGGCCCCCAAACGTGGGAGAACAAAGAAGGGCAGAGATTTCACTTTTCTTTTGCCTTCCATCAAAGTAAGGAATGTGGAGGAGTCACTGTGGTGGATGTTCATGTTAAAATGGATTTTGTGTGTTCTGTAGCTTTTTATTGGTATTACTGTATGGCAAATAAAATTCCTCGTAAGTTGCAAAACATACTTGGCTAATAACCATATAACCATATAACCATATAACAATTACAGCACGGAAACAGGCCATCTCGACCCTTCTAGTCCGTGCCGAACACATAATCTCCCCTAGTCCCATATACCTGCGCTCAGACCATAACCCTCCATTCCATTCCCATCCATATAACTATCCAATTTATTTTTAAATGATAAAAACGAACCTGCCTCCACCACCACTGGAAGCTCATTCCACACAGCTACCACTCTCTGAGTAAAGAAGTTCCCCCTCATGTTACCCCTAAACTTCAGTCCCTTAATTCTCATGTCATGTCTCCTTGTTTGAATCTTCCCTACTCTCAGTTGGAAAAGATTTTCCACGTCAACTCTGTCTATCCCTCTCATCATTTTAAAAACCTCTATCGTCCCCCCTTAACCTTCTGCGCTCCAAAGAATAAAGCCCTAACTTGTTCAACCTTTCTCTGTAACTTAGTTGCTGAAACCCAGGCAACATTCTAGTAAATCTCCTCTGTACTCTCTCTATTTTGTTGACATCCTTCCTATAATTAGGCGACCAAAATTGTACACCATACTCCAGAATTGGCCTCACCAATGCCTGGTACAATTTTAACATTACATCCCAACTTCTATACTCAATGCTCTGATTTATAAAGGCCAGCACACCAAAAGCTTTCTTTACCACCCTATCTACATGAGATTCCACTTTCAGGGAACTGTGCACAGTTATTCCCAGATCCCTCTGTTCACCTACATTCTTCAATTCCCTACCATTTACCATGTACGTCCTATTTTGATTTGTCCTGCCAAGATGTAGCACCTCACACTTATCAGCATTAAACTCCATCTGCCATCTTTCAGCCCACTCTTCCAACTGGCATAAATCTCTCTGTAGACTTTGAAACTCTACTTCATTACCCGCAACCCCACCTATCTTAGTATCATCTGCATACTTACTAATCCAATTTACCACACCATCATCCAGATCATTGATGTACATGACAAACAACAGTGGACCCAACACAGATCCCTGTGGCACCCGACTCGTCACTGGCCTCCAACCTGACAAACAACCATCCACCATTACTCTCTGGCATCTCCCATTCAGCCACTGTTGAATCCATCTTGCTACTCCACCATTAATACCCAACCATTGAACCTTCTTAACCAACCTTCCATGAGGAACCTTGTCAAAGGCCTTACTGAAGTCCATATACACAACATCCACTGCTTTACCCTCATCAATTTCCCGAGTAACATCTTCAAAAAATTCAAGAAGATTAGTTAAACAAGACCTTCCATGCACAAATCCATGTTGACTGTTCCTAATCAGACCCTGATTATCCAGATGTTTATATATATTATCTCTAAGTATTCTTTCCATTAATTTGCCCACCACTGACGTCAAACTAACAGGTCTATAATTGCTAGGTTTACTCTTAGACCCCTTTTTAAACAATGGAACAACATGCGCAGTACGCCAATCCTCTGGCACTATTCCCGTTTCTAATGACATTTGAAATATTTCTGCCATAGCCCCTGCTATTTCTACACTAACTTCCCTCAATGTCCTAGGGAATATCCTGTCCAGACCTGGAGACTTATCCACTTTTATATTTCTCAAAAGTGTCAGTACTTCCTCTTCTTTGATCCTGAATAAAGTATGATAAATATTATTATGATGTTAATTATGATTATGTGAGTGGGGAAGAAAACTGGAAGTCAAGGAAAAACCAGGAAAAAATCAAGTCCGGCCATAGGTGAAGGAGGTTCCCAGATAGGCAGACTGTTGACTAGAGATACATGTGAGACAAAGAGGGGTTCATAGTTGTATACTGTGGAACTAGTTAACTGGCTCTTTGTGGAGGAAGGGGGAAGAAAGAGTTTGGGAGGGTGTGTGGGGGGGGGGGGGGGGGGGGGGGGGGGGGGTGGGGGGGGGGGATGAACTACTTGTCCATCTGTTCGTAGTTCGACAACCACCTCAAAGATTGTGAAGATTGTGGCGAAAATATTAGATAGATAGATAGATAGATAGATAGATAGATAGACAGATAGATAGATAGATAGATAGATAGATAGATAGATAGATAGATAGATAGATAGATAGATAGATAGATAGATAGATAGATAGATAGATAGATAGATAGATAGATAGATAGATGAGAAATAGAAATGGCTAGGAATTGAGAGAGATGGACAGTTAAAATTAGCACCATGTCAGGCAGAGTCATTGTGGGGCAAACAGCCCATTCTTACTCTGTGCTATTTAGTTTAGTTTAGAGATACAGCAAGGAATCACACCCTTTGGTCTACTGAATCCATGCCAACCATTGGTTACTTGTTCATACTAGATCTGTGTTACCCTACTTTCTCTTCCACTCGCGACACACTAGGGGCAATTTACAGAGGCCAATTAACCCATAAACCTGCACGTTTTTGGATGTGGGAGGAAACCGGAACCCACGTGGTCATAGGGAGAACACGCAAACTCCACACAGACAGCACCCGAGGTCAGGATCGAAACTGGGTCTCTATACCTGAGTATGGGAGCTAGGAGGTCCTACTGCAGTTGTACTGGGTCCCTGGTGAGACCACACCTGGAGTATTGGGTAAAGTTTTGGTCTCCTAATTTGAGGAAGGACATTCTTGCTATTGAAGGAGTGCAGCATTGGTTCATCAGGTTAATTCCCGGGATGGCGGGACTGACTTATGATGAAAGTTTTGAACCTGGGTTTTAGGATGGACAGTGACTTTAAATTAGATCGCCAAATATGCGCGGTGGTTAAGTTCAGCTTCTTTCACTTAAGGAAGCTGGCGAAGGTAAAGCCCATTCTCGAGCGGCAACATTTTGAAACAGTAATCCATGCCTTTATTACATCTAGGCTGGATTACTGTAACACGCTCTATTTTGGAGTTGCTCGTTCTTCACTGGCTCGTCTCCAGTTGGTTCAGAATGCTGCTCCTCGCCTTTTAACAGGGACTCGAAAGAGGGAGCACATATCGCCAATTCTGCCCTCCCTCCACTGGCTCCCGGTGCACTTTCGAGTTCATTTTAAGATACTGTTATTTGTTTTTAAATCTCTGAATGGGCTCGCCCCACCTTACCTCTCTGAGCTGCTCCACCCATAAGCTCCTGCCCGGTCCCTCAGATCAGCTGGTCAGCTGCTCCTGGAGGTACCGAGGTCTAATCGGAGGCGGAGAGGGGATAGAGCCTTCTCTGTTGCTGCTCCAGCACTCTGGAACACCCTGCCGTTGCACATCAGACAGGCCCCCTCACTGTCCATCTTCAAATCCAGTGTTAAAACACATTTGTACTCCCTGGCTTTTGACCATGCCTGAGGCGTTGCTTCTGATTTTATTGTTTTTAATGTTTCTTTATTTTACATATCTTTTCCTACTATTTCTTTTGATTGTTATTATTGGTGTGTATTAACTTTTTTGTCAATGATTAGTGATGTACAGCACTTTGTTGCAACTATGATTGTTTTTAAAGTGCTCTATAAATAAAATTATTATTATTATTATTATTATTATTATTATTATTAAAGAATGGATCGACTGGGCTTATATTCACTGGGATTTAGGATGAGAGGGGATCTTATAGAAACATATAAAATTCTTCAGGGATTGAACACGCTAAATGCAGGAAAAATGTTCCCGGTGTTGGGGGAGTCCAGAACCAGGGGTCACAGTTTGAGAATAAGGGGTAGGCCATTTAGTACTGAGAGGAGGAAAATCTTTTTCACCCAGAGAGTTGTGAATCTGTGGAATTCTCTGCCACAGAAGGCAGTGGATATATTCAAGAGAGAGTTAGATATGGCTCTTAGGGTGAACGGAATCAAGGGATATGGGGGAAAAACAGGAACGGATTTTGGGTGATCAGCCAGGTGTATTGAATGGCGGTACTGGCTCGAAGGGCCAAATGGCCTACTTCTGCACCTATTTTCTATGTTTCAAAGTGCGTGGAACGAGCTCATCATCTGCTGGTACAAAAGTCATGTAATCTCAGTACAAATAAAAAGCATGGGTGGGAAAAGAAGGTAATACTTGATGGTGTGCTTGTAAGGACAGTGACAGCAGCTTACACACACACAAAGGAACCATTCATTAAACTGTGAATGGCAGATGAGACAAGAAAAGATTTTCAAAAGCCTCAGAGGAATGATCTTTGGTTGGGTTCTTGCATGAAGGTCAGTCAAAGGCATTTCACGCTTCAAAGGAAATGGATGCCCCTGAGCATAAATATTGAGTGAGAGAGAGAGAGAGAGAGAGAGAGAGAGAGAGAGAGAGAGAGAGAGAGAGAGAGAGAGAGAGAGAGAGAGAGAGAGAGAGAGAGAGAGAGAGAGAGAGAGAGAGGAGAGAGAGAGGGGGGGGGGGGGGGAGGGGGGGAGGGGGGGGGGGGGGGGGGGGAGAGAGAGAGAGAGAGAGAGATCTTTCGATCCACCAAATTCACACCAACCAGTGATGACATTCATTCCGTCTCTCTATATATTATCCCACTTTCACGTTTACTCACTAACAATTACAAATTACAGAGGCCAAATAATCTTCAAGCCCTCATATCTTTATGGTGTCAAGAGCCAAGAGAGTGTTTATTGTCATGTGTCCCAGATAAGACAATGAAATTCTTGCTTGCTGCAGCACGACAGAATATAGTAAACAAAAATACAGAACAGTTCAGTTCAATGTACACATAAATAAGCAGATAAAGTGCAATAGGCTGTTAGTTCAGAGTCTGTTTGGTTGGCAGGTTTAATAGTCTGATGGCTGTGGGGAAGTAGCTATTCCTGAACCTGGATGTAACAGATTTCAGGCTCCTGTACCTTCTGCCCCAGGCCGGATTTAGATGAAGAGAGACCCTAGGCTGTTCCACTTGTGAGGCCCCTTCCAATTCCCCGTCCCCACGATTAGAGGAAGATGGAAGAGTCCACCAGATTGACACCAATTTGCAGCTGAGCGCTTTTTATTGATTTATTTATTGCCAGTGCTGGTGTCGAGTTATTGGCTTAAAACACTATTATTCTGAAATGGAGGGCAAGGAAAATTACTGAAGTGTTGTTTAGAGACTACAGTGCGTTGTGACAGCATATGTAAGAAAGGCCTATGACAGTGTCAAAAATATTATACACCTTGGCCGGAGGCCCCCTAGATTTCAAGGCCCTAGGCTTCAGCCTATGAAACCTAATGGTAAATCCGGCTCTGCTTCTGCACGATAGTAGTGGAGAGATGAGTGCGTGGCCAGGATGGTGCGGGTCCTTGATGATATTGGCTGCCTTTTTGAGGCAGCGACTGCAATAGATCCCTTCGATGGTGGAGGGGTCAGAGCCGATGATGGACTGGGCAATGGTTACAACTTTCTGCATCCTTTTCCGCTCCTAAACGCTCAAGTTGCCGAACCAAGCCACGATGCAACCAGCCAGCATGCTCTCTACGGTGTGGAAGAAGACCGAAGCCCATGCAGTCGCAGGGAGAACGTGCAAACACCACTCGAATAGCCAGCCCTGATATCAGGATCCAACCTGGATCTCTGAGGCAGCAGTTCAGTTTAGTTTATTGTCAAGTTTACCTAGGTACAGTGAAAAGATTTTCTTGCTTCCTGCTCTGCCAGCATGCCACCAAAAAGCCCCAGGAGAGATCTGCAATGAGAAGAGAGGACACCTGATGTGTTTTTAATGCTGATGGTTGAGGAAGGTATATTTGCCTGGAGAATTCCCCATTCCATTGCACAGTCTGTTCTCATTAGTGGATGTTTTAAGGACTAGAGAACGGAGATTCAGATTGATGGGGACGTGAACAGAAAGATTATTACATGGAGACGCGAGCTGATTTGCAATTCATCATCTATAAAGTTAGAGGAAGGAGAGTTCAAAGAGTGAAGGTTCTTTGTGAAGATAATTGGAGCCACGCTAGGGCAAAAATAATTTGCAGGGATTCTGCGAAGGAGTGGGGAAATGGGACTGAATGCAACCTTGCGACCCCTCTCCCAGGTATAGAAGTGTGAAAATGCACACCTCCAGTTTCAGGGACAGTTTCTTCCCAGCTGTTATCAGGTAACTGAACCATCCTACCACAACCAGAGAGCAGTCCTGAACTACTATCTACCTCACTGGAGACCATCAGACTATCCTTGATTGGATTTTACTTGGCTTTACATTGTACTGAACGTTATTCACGTTACAGCCCTCATCATGTATCTGTACACTGTGGACGGCAGGCTTCCCGCCGGGCCGCGGCTGTGGACTGGAACGCGGGCGGAGGGCTTTAGCGAGGCGCCACGGTCTCGATGCCTCCCGGGAGGCTGCGGTGTAGCCTGGGTCGGAGCCCGCGGCTGGGGCCTGGGTCAGCATCACGGAGGCCTCAGAAGAGAACCTGGCAGCGTTAGTGGAGAGGTCGGTGCGGCGGTCGATGATGGCGTCGACTGACAGATGAGGACGGACGGACACGTGGAAGTGAGGACGCCGCTGCCGGGGGAAGGAACAAAGGAGGACCTGGCGCGGGTGGACCACCATGAGGGGGGAGAACAATGAACAATGGGGACCCGGCGCGGGGGGATCGCCACGAAGGGGGAGGGTGGGGTAAAGAAAAGGTGGAACTAGCACGGGGGAAGGGTGGGGGGGGGGGGGGAAATTTGTAACTTTGTAAGTGCCGTTCATGGACGACTTTTGCATACCTTGGCAAGGTTTGCAAGCAAAGAATTTCAATGGGACTTGTCACATGAACAATAAAGTTTTCATTCACTCATTGTCTATCCGTTGACTGGTTAGCACAGAACAAAGCTGTACTTCAGTACACGTGACAATAAACTAAACTCAACATAAAATTCAACTCATATGTGCTGGAAGGATGCCACTCCACCCGAGTCGTCTCTTTAGCTCTGCTGTTCGCATCCTTGTATCACTTTCATTAGCGCATTTTCCCCGGCCAACAATGGGCCATTATGGTCAACCTTCCTCAGATCTGTTGCCGGACCTGATTTGTTCTGGCCTTATCTCACCTCCAGTCCCCCCCCCCCCCCCCCCCCCCCCCCATTTCTATCTTTCAGTCTGAAGACGGATTTCAGCCCAAAACATTGCCTATTCCTTTTCTCCTGAGGTGCTGTCAGACCTGCAGAGTTACTCGAGCATTTTGTGTTAATCTTCTGGAAGGGTGCTTGTAGTTTGAGTTTAGTTTGTTGTCACGTGTACCGAGGTACTTTTGTTGCGTGCTAACCAGTCAGCAGAAAGACAATGCATGATTACAATCGACCCATCCACAGTGTACAGATGCATGATAAAGGGAATAGCGTTTAGTGTAAGGTAAAGTCCGGTAATGTCCTATCAAAAATAGTCCAAGTGTAAATAGCTTGTTTCTAAGCTCCCCCCAGTCTAGTTTCAGTCAATAAAATACTGAATGAAGCACTTGAGCAACTAAACTTTATTTTGGATAACACAACACAAATTCCCCTATACAAGACCTAACCACCGCAGGTTCGATCCTTGTATCTGCCTGGTCAAACCCTTCTAGCCTCGTGCAAGCAGAGACACTACAAAAGGTCACCCAGTCCCAAGCGCTCTTCCAGAAGATCGACAATGGACCTCGTGGGGGCTGCCTTTTATAGGTCCCCGATCCTTGAGGGGCCGAACCACATGGGGGTGGTCTCTGTACAGTCCACTAACACATATTGATTACAACAGTGCATGATTGACAGTTCCCCAACCCAATAAATCAATCTCAAATACATTGTATCTGGTAAAGCTTCGAGAAGGAAGCTAACATAGATGAATAATGCAACATGTGCCCTGGGATTCAAACAACCCAGACAAGGCTTAACATTTGAACCAATCAACATCTACAGGGTAACTGTCATGCAACATTATTCACAATATGTACACATTGATACAATTAACTCTATGCATTTCACACTTCATTGTAAGACTTCTGCAGATTTCCCATTCTTTCTCTGCAGCTCTTATCTGGGCCACAGACAAACTGCCACCATTCAGCAGCTTGTCTCAGTTCTGCAAAGGCACATTTAACTTGGCCAAAACGGCCTAGCAGCAGAAAAGGCCTTACTCAATTTTAATGCCATGGCTGCCCCAATTTAGCCAGGATTAACACAAGGGTCTCCAATGAGGTGGATAGCAGCTCAGGATTGTCCTCTAGTTGCTGGTAGGATGGTTCAGTTGCCTGATAACAGCTGGTAAGAAACTGTGACTGAATCTGGAGGTGTGCGTTTCCACACTTCTGTACATTTTGCCCGATGGGAGAGGGGAGAAGAGGGAGTGGCCAGGGTGCATTGATTATGCTGCTGGCCTTGCCGAGGCAATGCTAGAAGTTAATTGATCAATGGAAGGGAGGTTGGTCTGTGTGATGGTCTGGGCTGCGTCCATAATTCTCTGGAATTTCTCACGGTCTTGGATGGAGCTGTTCTCAAACCATGCTTTGATGCCTCCTGATAAAATGCTTTCTACGGCAGAAGTTGGTGAGAGGTGTAGGTGAAATACTGAACTTCCTAAGCCTTCTAAGGGAGTAGAGGCGTTGGTGTGCTTTATTGACCATTGCTTCAATCTGGGTGGTCCAAAAGGAGTTGATGGTGATATTTACTCCTGGGAATTTGAAGCTTCTGTAAAAGCGTAACTACGGCACATTGTGGCTTTTTGTGTAAACTTGGTGCCTGACCCGCTGAGTTACTCCAGCACTTTGTCTCTTTTTTTTTTTGTAAACCAGCGTCTGCAGTTCCTTGTGTCTCTAGTATCAATAGACATTTAGTGAGCATTTAAATCATCGGAACAAGTCAGGAAGGTGTCAATTTGCATCTAACATTAGTAACTTATACACATCTATGTAATATAACAATATTCATTACATGATATGACAAGGCTCATAACCTGCTAATTTTATAACTGCAGGGCTATTTCTGTCTCATTGTGAATGTCGTTGTATTTATTCCGACTCACTTGGGTCTCTCAACTATTCTAGTATTTTGTCCAATTCCCCGAGAAAAGCAGAGGAAGGCATTTCTTTCATCAGTGAGTAGGACCAGACTAAATGCCAGTTGATTCAGCAGCATCGATTTCCATTCTGTTATGTGAATGGGCTTGCTTCAGGATGGTCATTACCATACACAGGCTATTCATCTCAAGCCTTAAAATAACAGACAGCCTTTGCATTTTATAGACTGCTTCAAGCCATCTTTCAACTTATCTCCGGATCTCAGCCATCTCAAAGTTGATGTTTCGCAGGAGCTGAATTTCAACACTCCTTTAGTTTAGTTTAGTTTAGTTTAGAGATACAGTGCAGAAACCAGTCCACACCAACCAGCAATCCCTGCACATCAACACTACCCTACTGACACTAAAGACAATTTACATTTATACCAAGCCAATTAACCTGCAAACCTGCACGTCTTTGGAGTATGGGAGGAAACCGAAGATTTCGGGGAAAACCTATGCAGGTCACGAGGAGAACGTACAAACTCCGTACAGACAGCACCTGTAGTCGGGATCGAACCCGGGTCTCTGGCGCTGTAAGCGCTGTAAGGAAGCAACTCTACCGCTGCGCCACCGTGCCGCCCTCTGGGTCTTTTTCTCATCTATGGGGCAACACGCTACTAAACTAATGACCAAGAGACACATCTCACCAAGTACAATGGAGAGTCCAAATTCAGTTATGTGTAAAATCTGGAATAAAAGATGTGATTCTGAGCGAGCATATGGTGGTAATTTAGCAGGGAGCAATATCACCTTGGCACGGTAGAGTTGCTGCCTTACAGCGCCAGAGATACGGTTCAATCCCGACCATGGATGCCATCAGTGAGGAGTTTGGCAGACGTTACAAGGCCTTCTACGCCCGAACCTCCAGACTCAGAAACAGCTTTATTCCCAGAGCTATAGCGGCTCTGAACCGGCCCTGCTGAGTGCCCCCCATCCCCCCTAGACTGTCTCCCTCCGATGGTCACGTCACACAGCTTAATTATTTATTTTACTTTTCTTTTACATCGGTTGGAAGCTGCATACTAAATCTCGTTACACTGATGTGCAATGACAATAAAATATATTATTGTTATTATTAGTATATTCTCACAGTGACTTTTGTGGGTTTTCTCCGGTTTCTGGGATGTCAGGACTTTCATATGAAGAAAGACTGAATAGACTCGGCTTGTACTCGCTAGAATTTAGAAGATTGAGGGGGGATATTATAGAAACTTACAAAATTCTTAAGGGGTTGGACAGGCTAGATGCAGGAAGATTGTTCCCGATGTTGGGGAAGTCCAGAACAAGGGGGTCACAGTTTAAGGATACGGGGGAAATCTTTTAGGACCGAGATGAGAAAAACATTTTTCACACAGAGAGTGGTGAATCTCTGGAATTCTCTGCCACAGAAGGTAGTTGAGGCCAGTTCATTGGCTATATTTAAGAGGGAGTTAGATGTGGCCCTTGTGGCTAAGGGGATCAGGGGGTATGGAGAGAAGGCAGGTACAGGATACTGAATTGGATGATCAGTCATGATCATATTGAATGGCGGTGCAGGTTCGAAGGGCCGAATGGCCTACTCCTGCACCTAATTTCTATGTTTCCATGGTTCCTCCCGCACTCCAGTGACGTTATTGAGGGAGTGCAGCGTAGGTTTACAAGGTTAATTCCCGGGATGGTGGGACTTTCATATGCTGAGAGAATGGAGCAGCTGGGCTTGTACACTCTGGAATTTAGAAGGATGTGAGGGTATCTCATTGAAATATATAAGATTGTTCAGGGTTTGGACACGCTAGAGGCTGCTGGCCCTGACGGCATCCCCGGGCGCGTGCTCAGGGCCTGTGCTGCGCAGCTGACAGACGTCTGGACTGACATCTTCAACCTGTCACTTGCCCAAGCAGTTGTCCCCACTTGCCTTAAAGCCACCTCCATCGTGCCAGTGCCAAAACACTCCACTGCGGCAAGCCTCAACGACTTCCGCCCAGTTGCACTTACCCCCATCATCACCAAGTGCTTCGAGAGGCTGGTCCTGGCACACCTCAAAAGCTGCCTACCCCCCACACTGGATCCCTATCAGTTTGCCTACCGCAAGAACAGGAGTACGGAGGATGCCATCTCAACGGCACTTCACTCCGCCCTCTCCCACCTCGACAACAGAGACACTTATGTAAGAATGCTGTTCATCGATTACAGCTCAGCATTCAACACCATTATTCCATCAAAACTGATCACCAAACTCGGTAACCTGGGCATCGACCCCTCCCTCTGCAACTGGATACTGGTCTTTCTAACCAACAGACCCCAGTCTGTGAGGTTAGACAAGCACACCTCTTCAACCCTCACCCTGAACACCGGCGTTCCTCAGGGCTGTGTGCTGAGCCCCCTCCTCTACTCCCTCTTCACCTATGACTGCACACCTGTACATGGTACTAACACCATCATCAAGTATGCAGATGATACAACGGTGATTGGCCTCATCAGCAACAACGATGAGCTGGCCTACAGGGAGGAGGTCCAGCACTTAGCTGCATGGTGCGCTGACAACAACCTGGCCCTTAACTCCAAGAAGACCAAGGAGCTCATTGTAGACTTCAGGAAGTCCAGAGGCGGCACGCACACCCCCATCCACATTAACGGGACGGAGGTGGAATGTGTTTCTAGCTTCAGGTTCCTGGGAGTCAACATCTCCGATGACCTCTCTTGGACCCACAATACCTCTACTCTGATCAAGAAGGCTCATCAGCGTCTCTTCTTCCTGAGGAGACTGAAGAAGGTCCATCTGTCTCCTCAGATCCTGGTGAACTTCTACCGCTGCACCATCGAGAGCATCCTTACCAACTGCATCACAGTATGGTATGGGAACTGCTCTGTCTCCGACCGGAAGGCATTGCAGAGGGTGGTGAAAATTGCCCAACGCATCACCGGTTCCACGCTCCCCTCCATTGAGTCTGTCCAAAGCAAGCGCTGTCTGCGGAGGGCGCTCAGCATCGCCAAGGACTGCTCTCACCCCAACCATGGACTGTTTACCCTCCTACCATCCGGGAGGCGCTACAGGTCTCTCTCCATTGCCAAACCAGCAGGTCGAGGAACAGCTTCTTTCCGGCGGCTGTCACTCTACTCAACAACGTACCTCGGTGACTGCCAATCACCACCCCCCCCCCCCTCCGGACACTTATTATTTCTTTATTCAAATCGTTTGCTATGTCGCTCTTCAAGGGAGATGCTAAATGCATTTCGTTGTCTCTGTACTGTACACTGACAATGACAATTAAAATTGAATCTGAATCTGAATCTGAAACATGTTCCCGATGTTGAGGGCGTCCAGAACCAGGGGCCACAGTTTAAGAATAAGGGGTGAGCCATTTAGAACGGAGACAAGGAAACACTCTTTCTCACAGAGAGTTGTGAGTCTGCGGAATTCTCAGCCTCAGAGGGCGGTGGAGGCAGATTCTCTGGATGCTTTCATGAGAGAGCTAGATAGGGCTCTTTAAAATAGCAGAGTCAGGGGATATGGGGAGAAGGCAGGAACGGGGTACTGATTGGGGATGATCAGCCATGATCACAGTGAATGGCAGTGCTGGCTCGAAGGGCCGAATGGCCTACTCCTGCACCTATTGTCTATTGACTATTGTACAGGTTTCTAGATTAATTTGGCATCGGTAAAAATTGTAAATTGCCCATCGTGTGTAGGATAGTGCTGGGGTGGAAGATTGCAACCTTCACGTGGTCCACCCTGTTTCGACGAATGCAATCTACCCGACGTGCACAACCAAATAAGATCAAATAGAACAAGTTGTTCTACAACTTTAGGCTGTGCACGCTATATGCAAGAAGAAGAAGAAGAAGGATAGTGCTAGTGTGCGGGAATTGCTGGTCGGCGCCAACTCGGTGGATCGAAGGGCCTGTTCCCAAGCCGTATCTCTAAGCTAAACCAAACTAAACTAAAGAGGCGCATTTCGCCAATCATAGTTGAAGATCTCAAATTCAGTTACAAGTAAAATCTGGAATAAAAGGTTTGATTATGAGAGGTCATTATGGTGGGGATAGGGCAGACAAATTATGGGGGCAACAATCCAGTGATTCAATGGTTTTATAATTCAGTGAATAGTATAAAGTATAAAGAAAACCTTATCCAAAATGACCAAAACTCCGCATGCTTATGTCCATCTACTCGTTTTGCTTGTGTCCTGCATCTCGTCTGTCACAGCACGGTGGCACAATGGTAGAGTTGCTGTCTCACATCGCCAGAGACCCAAGTTCAATCGTGACTATGGACGCTGTCTGAACGGAGTTTGTACGTTCCCCCCGACCTGTGTGGGTTTTCTCTGGGTGCTCCGGTATCCTCCCACACTCCAAAGGCATACAGGTTTGTAGGTTACTTGGCCTCGGTAAGTTTTAAAAGATATTGTCCCTAGTGTGTGTATGTTAATGTACACGGTGATCGCTGGTCGGTGTGGACTTGGTGGGCCAAAGGGCCTATTTCCATGCTGTATCTCTAAAGTCTTAAGTAAATTGTCTTTTTGTTGACTGGATAGACCACAACAAAAAAGATTTTCATTGGACCTCAAGTAACTGAATATTCCCTTGGCACAGTGGCGCAGCGGTAGAGTTGCTGCCTTATGCCCCTGTCCCACTTAGGAAACCTGAACGGAAACCTCTGGAGACTTTGTGCCCCACCCAAGGTGGTGCGGTTCCTTGGGTGGAGGTTTTTGTCAGTCTCCCTGCCTGCTTCCACTACCTGCAACCTCCGGCAACCACCTGCAACCTCCGGGAACCGCACGGAAACCTTGGGTGGGGCGCAAAGTCTCCAGTGGTTTCCGTTCAGGTTTCCTAAGTGGAACAGGGGCATTACAGCGCTTGCAGCGCCGGAGACCTATGTTCGATCCTGGCAGCGGGTGCTGTCTGTACGCAGTTTGTACGTTCACCCCGTGATCTGCGTGGATTTTCTCCGGGGTCTCCGGTTGCCTCCCACACTCCAAAGACGTTGAGGTTTGTAGGTCAATTAGGTTGGTATAAGTGTAAATTGTCCCCAGTGTGCATAGGATAGTGTTAGTGTGCGGGGATCACTGGTCAGTGCGGACTCGGTGGGCCGAAGGGCCTTTTTCCACGCCGTATCTCGAAACTAAACTAAACTAAACTTGATCTTGCCCCATCCCACAATAAAGCAAATAGACAGTTCTTTTCTACCACCATGCGAATCCTTTCCTAGTTATTTCAAACTTTTCTACATTTATCACCAGAGGTTTTATGACCCCAACTCCACCATTGCATATGCTGCTGAACATTCATTTAATGTCTCCACTATTCTTTAATCATCTGGGATTAGATTTCCATTCTCTTCATGAGTTTAGTAAAAGTACATCTGATGTTCTATTTTAGATGCGACCATGATTCAGTAAGATCTATTCAAATTACTGCATTTAGTTCATGTCTTTTATCACCTCATTACTGTATTTCCTAAGGGATACTTGTGACATTGTGCATTATTAATATGCCTTGGTGTGTCAATTTTATGAGCAACCATGAAAGCTACCAAGCTGTCGTTAAAATCCCTTTAAACGAGGCAATTAGTATCCATCCCAGGTTAAAGGCTTGACTATCGACAACATGGTTGACTATAGATAGAGACAAAAAACTGGAATATCTGAGCGGGACAGGCAGCATCTCTGGAGAGAAGGAATGGGTGACCATTCGGGTCGAGACCCTTCTTCAGACTGTGTAAGGGTAAAGGGAAGTGTGAGATATAGACGATGTAGAGAGATAAAGAACAATGAATGAAAGATATGCAAGATGATAACGGTATGTAACGGTAAGTAGGAGAGTATGATCCAGGAAACAAGCCATTGTTAGCTGTTTGTTGGGTGAAAACGAGAAACTGGTGCAACTTGGGTGTGGGAGGGTTGGGGAGAGAGGGAATGCAGCGGTTACTTGAAGTTAGAGAAATAATCTCGTGATATGGCACGGTGGTGCAGTGGTAGAGTTGCTGCCTTACAGCGCTTACAGTACCGGAGACCCGGGTTCGATCCCGACAACGGGCGCTGTCTGTACGGATTTTGTAAGTTCTCCCCGTGCCCACGTGGGTTTTCTCCGAGATCTTCAGTTTGCTCCCACACTCTAAAGACATACAGTTTTCAGGTTAATTGGCTTGGTGTATGTGTAAATTGTCCCTAGTGGTAGGATAGTGTTAGTGTGCGGGGATCGTTGGTCGGTGCAGACACGGTGGGCTGAAGGGCGTGTTTCCACGCTGTATCTCTAAACTAAACTAAACTAATCTAAAATATTCATACCACAGGGCTGCAAGAGGGCAACTGATCACTACCTTCTCAAGAAGATCTTGAAGTGTGTGGAATTTGGTTATTCCTACTAGGGACAATTTACACAGGCTAATTAACCTACAAACCCATATGTTTTTAGGATGTTGGAGAAAACCGGAAATCCACACGGACACAGGAATAATACGCAAGCCCCACACAGAGGAATTAGACTTGGTTAATAAGTGCATCCAATTATGAATGAATCAATGAATGGATGAATGAATGAATGCATGAATGCATGAATGAATGAATGATGAATGAATGAATGAATGATTGAATGATTGAATGATTGAATGATTGAATGAATAAGTCTATTGGCCGAGTAGGTTCACATACAAGAAATTTGCCTTGGTGCTCCGTTCACAAGTAACAACACGACATACAGTAACAATTAAGAATGACACATAAAACATTAAAACATTAATAATAAAACATTACAGTTTAAACATGTGAATGAAATAAAATACCAGAGCAAATGGAGGCTACAGATTTCTGATTATTGAGTAGAGCTACTACTCGTGGAAAAAAACTGTTTTTATGTCTGGCTGTGGCAGCTTTGACAGTCCAGAGTCACCTTCCAGAGGGAAGCTCTTCAAAGAGTTTGTGGCCAGGGTGAGAGGAGTCAGAGATGATCTTGCCCGCTCGCTTCCTGGCCCTGCAGTGTACTACAAAGTGTCGGAGTAACCCGGCGAGTCAGGCAGCATCGTTGAGTATTTGTAAAGCAGATTGATTTCAGTTTAGGAAAGAACTGCGATTGCTGGTTTACACAGAAGGCAGACATGAAATGCTGGAGTAACTCAGCGGGACAGGCAGCATCTCAGGTCGAGACCCTTCTTCAGCCTGATGTCAGGGGAGAGAGAGAGAGATACATAGATAAGGAAGTGTAAGGTGTGAAAGCAGGACAAAGGGAATGGAGATCAAGGAGAATATAGAATAGATGATTGTTAGCTGGGAGAAGGTAACAACAAAGCAAACCGATATAGAATGTAGTTGGATACTGGTCGGAGAACTGGGAAGGGGGAGGGATGGGGAGTGAGAGGGAAGGTAAGGGTTACTTGAAGTTAGAGAAGTCAATGTTCATACCGCTGGGATGTAAGCTGCCCAACCAACAAACACTATTCACTGTGCCTCGGTACACGTGACAATAAATTAAACTGCAGAGGAAATGTGTAGAAAGGAACAGCAGATGCTGGTTTACACCAAAGATAGACATGAAATGCTGGAGTAACTCTGTGGGACAGGCAGCATCTCTGGAGAGAAGAGCTAATGACATATTGGTCTTCAGCTAATGGCATGTTGGCCTTCATAACAAGAGGAGTTGCGTATAGGAGGTCCTTCTGCAGTTGTACAGGGCCCTAATGAGACCACACCTGGAGTATTGTGTGCAGTTTTGGTCTCCTAATTTGAGGAAGGACATTCTTGCTATTGAGGGAGTGCAGCGTAGGTTCACAATGTTAATTCCCGGGATGGCGGCACTGTCATATGTTGAAAGAATTGAGCGACTGGGCTTGTATACACTGGAATTTGGAAGGATGAGAGGATTTCTTATTGAAACATATAAGATTATTAAGGGATTAGACAGGCTAGAAGCAGGAAACAGGATCCGATGTTGGGGGAGTCCAGAACCAGGGACCGCAGTTTAAGAATTAAGAATAAGGGGTAAGCCATTTAGAACGGGGATGAAGAAAAACATTTTCACACGGAGAGTTGTGAATCTGTGGAATTCTCGGCCTCAGAAGGCAGTGGAGGCCAATTCTCTGGCTGCTTTCAAGAGAGAGTTAGATAGAGCTCTTAAAGATAGCGAAGTCAGGGGATATGGGAAGAAGGCAGGAACGGGGTGCTGATTGGGGATGATCAGCCATGATCACATTGAATGGCATTGCAGGCTGGAAGGGCCGAATGGCCTAACCCTGTACCTATTGACTATTGTCTATTGTCTATTGACACTAGTGCGCCTAGGATGGAGGAAGGACCAGAGAGAAGGGATGCAGGGGTTAGAGAAGTTAGAGAAATCAATGTCCATACTGATGATAGACACAAAATCCTGGAGTAACTCAGCCGACGGGCAGCATCTCCCGAGAGAAGGAATGGGTGACGTCTTCGGGTGGAGACCCTTCTTCAGATCGTGAGACAGGGGAGAGGAAGTGTAGAGATATGGAAGGGTAAGGTGTGAAAACGACGGATATGCTGGTTTACAACAAAAACACACATACACAAAGTGCTGGAGAAACTCAACATTACTGTAGAACATGGAGGGGTGAGGTTTCGGGTCGGGGACCCTTCTTCCGCATAAAACTCCGGGTTTCAGACCATTCTCCCCCTCCCTCCCCATCCCTATCACCTCGACGGGCGCGGACTGCGAGCTGGTGCTGGCGAAGGCGATGTAACAGCGCTGCTTGTGGCGCTACCAAGCAAGGCGACAGGTTGACCGACCTACAAGGCGCCAAGCGAGCAATGAGTGAACACCTTTGCTCGGTGCAGAGCGAGGAAGGGAGCTGACCCCCGGAGACCAGCGGTCCGCCCGCCTTGCCAACTATGTCCCGGAGACTTTCTGCAGACGGGGAGAGGAGAATGCTGTGTGGAACACACTAAAGACTGCTCGCTTTAACAGTGGTAAGTAACAGCATCTTGTAACCATTTCACATCGCTCCTTCTTTCCCCTTCGTTTCATCGAGGTATACAATAGCCTTCACCCTACCTCCGTGCGTTACCCCAGGCAGATCAACACAGACACCACACACTCACACACTCACACTCACAGCACCAAACACACACACACACACACATATATGCACACATACTCTCACACACACACATATATACACACACACACTTATACACACACACACACATATGCACACACTCCCTCATACAATCTCACACACACACAATCACACACTCAATCACCCACACAATCACTCACACACAATCACACTCACACACACACACTCTCGCACACACACTCAATCTCACACACAATCACACACACACACTTACACACACACACACAATCACACTCACACACACATTCTCTCACACACACACAGACATACACACATTCTCTCACACACACACACACTCTCTCGCACACACACTCAATCTCACACACAAACACACACTCACACACACATTCTCTCACACACACACAGACATACACACATACTCTCGCGCACACACACAAACAAACACACTTATACACACACTCACTCATACATACACTCACTCATACACACACATCACCGCGCACATATACACACACACAGACACACTTTACACACACACACACACGTGCATTTGTACATCATAGTGTTTCTACAAACAGCGAGCTTATTATATAGACACAATATATATAATATATGTTCCCCTTTCCTCTGACATCCAGTATGAAGAAGGGTCTCGACCCGAAACGTCCTTTCTTCCAGAGATGCTGCCGGCCCCGCTGGATTACTCCAGCATGTTCGTGTCTATCTACCATATACATATAACAGTCTGAAGAAGGGTCTCGACCCGAAATGCCACCCATTCCTTCCCTCCACAGATGCTGCTGGTCCCGCTGACTCGAGTTACTCCAGCATTCTGAACCTATCTTTTCTATATAACAATACTTTGGATTTTTCATGGAAAATGCATTGGTCGTTTTGTTTTTAATGATCATCGATTTTTATTTCGGAAGGTGTGTCATTCTACATTTGCAAACAGATACATACGAAAAAAGATAGCGATCGTGTTTGTATGTTGAATAAGTGGGCAGGTCACATTCAGTAAACAGGGTCGCTGTGTGTAGTTCGCTGGGAACCAACACAAAGCGCTGGAGTAACTCGGCGGCACCAGGCAGCATCTGTGGAGGGAATGGATGGGTGACTTTACTGGTGGTGGGTACATAGTTCGAGCTGCCAGAGGAGGTCGTTGAGGCAGGTACCATAACACCATTTAAAAGCAAAAGAAAGACACGAAATACTGGAGGAAGTCAACGGGTCAGGCAGCATCTCCGGAGAAAACGAACAGGCGACCTTGCAGCTCGAACCACTTCTTCAGACTGATTTCATAAGTTCAGAAGTGATGGGAGCAGAATCGTCAATTCCAAACCTTCAAGTCCATTCCGCCATTCAATCATGGCTGATCCAACTTTCCCTCTCAACCCCATTCTCCTGCCTTCTCCACATCACCCCTATACTCGCACTAATCAAGAATCTATCTATCTCTGCCTTAAAAATATGATGATTGGAGTAAAGGGAGGGGGGTGGGGTTGGGGGGAGAGAAAGCTGGATAGATGCCTCTGTTCCCATTGAGTTCCCCTCCAGAACATCCTCCAGTCTTTTCCTCAAGATTGCAGCATCTATCGTTCTTTGTGCCTCCAAGTCAAGAGGCTGGAGTCGATTAGGAACCATCTCCACAGGTTTGGGAAGGAGGTGAGATTGTCAGGGTCAGTTCAAAACCATGAGGAAAGGTTACCACTGGAAACTCCAAAGAAGGTCCAAGCCCCTTGTACAAATGTTAAGTTTCTCTGCCTCATGCCATCCAAGACCGCAAGAAATTGCAGAGTTGTGGACATAGCCCAGACCGTCACACAGACCAACCTCCTTCCATTGACTCCATCTAAACTTCACATCAAACATCCAGCATATTAAGGACATTGATACACGTCAGAAAGGTCAGCAGCACAATCAAGGACCAGTCTCACCCTGGTTACTCCCTCTTCTCCCCTCTTCCATCAGGTAAGAGGTACAGAAGTGTGAAAACACACACGCACAGATTCAGGGACAGCATTTTCACAGCTGTTATCAGGCAACTGAATCTTCCTTTCGCCAACCAGAGTGCGGTTGAAATTCTGAAGTCTACTCCGCCATTTAATCATGGCTTATCTATCTTTCCCTCTCAACCCCATACTCCTGCCTTCTCCCCATAACCTCTGGTACCTGCACCAGCTTCAATAGAAACTAAACTGAACCCTTTCCCTGCCGGTAAAGGGGGCGGCACGGTGGCGCAGTGGTAGAGTTGCTGTCTTACAGCACTTGCAGCAGCGGAGACCCAGAAGAAGCGGAGAATTGTCTGTATGGAGTTTGTACGTTCTCCCCGTGACCTGCGTGGGTTGTCTCCGGGATCTTTGGTTTCCACCCACACTCCAAAGACGTGCAGGTTTGTAGGTTAATTGGCTTGGTATGAATGTAAATAGTCCCTAGTGTGTGTCGGATAATGTTAGTGAGCGGGGATCGCTGGTCAGTGCGGACTCGGTGGACTGAAGGGGCTGTTTCGCACTGTAGCTCTAAACTTTTTTATTTTATTTTTATTAGAAGTACAGTAAATTACAATAATACACATCAGATATATCTTATTACATTTGTTGTACCACTTTGTTTTTCGAGCTTTAAAAAAGATAGAAATAAAAGAAGTAAGGAAAGTGAGCAAGAATCGTGAAGGTGCAGGAAAGTGTTGGGAAAAGAAAGCCCCTTAGGGAAGAAGTTAGAGAAGGAAGTAAAGAAAGGAAATAAGACCCTAGAAAGAAAAGAAAAAAAAGGAAAAACAATCGCTCTATTGTAACACAAAACTCGCAAAAAAGGATATACCAACCGTGTTTTTAAAAAAAAATATATATTTTATACCCCCCGTTACCAGATCCTGGTACCATTTATATTTTAAATTACTATTGCACCTTATGCTTGTAATAGTTCCATAAATGCAGACCACGTCTTTTGGAAGTGGTCTGCTTTGCCTGCTAGGAGGAGTCTCATCTCTTCCAAGTGTAGTGTTTCGAACATGTTTGAAATCCACATTTTTATTGTTGGTATTGGAGCATTTTTCCAAAATTTGAGTATAAGCTTTTTTCCCATTATTAGCCCGTAATTAAGTAAGTTCTTTTGAAACACGTTTAATTCGGGGTTACCTTCCGATATTCCAAAAATGATCCATTCTGCTTTTGGTACAAGTTTTATTTTAAATAATTTTGTGAAGATTTCAAATATTTCATTCCAAAATGTTTGGATTTTTTTACAAAAAAGAAAAGAGTGCGCTATAGTAGCTTCTTGTGACTGACATTTATCACAAATGGGTGAGACATTGGGGAAAAGTTTATTTATTTTAGTTTTTGAATAATATAGTCTAGGTAATGTTTTATATTGAATTAGAGTATGTCGTACGTTGATCGAGCATTTATGCACATATAATAAGTGTTTATCCCAGCTCTCTTTTGAAATTTTTATATCTAGTTCTTGTTCCCAGTCTCTTTTAATGCCATCGGTTGTAGGTATTTCTATATTTAAAATAATGTTGTATAAGTATGATATTAGGTTTGCTGATTCAGCCTTTGTCTTCATGGCTTCATCCAATAAGTCTGGGGGCATGTTATGATAGTCTTTTGTGTATTTTTTCAGATAGTCACGGATTTGAAGATATTTAAAATATTGATTATTTTTCAAATTATATTTCAGTTGTAATTGTTGAAATGATAATAATTTCCCTGATTCATACAAGTCTCCGAGCGTTTTAATCCCATTCTTTCGCATTGTGTAAATTATTTATCTATAATTGAAGGTTTAAACGACGGGTTATTGAATATTGGCATTAAAAGAGATAGATTTCTTAATCTTAGATTCTGTTTTATTTGTTTCCAAGTTCTAATTGTGCTATGTATCATTGGATTTTTATCATAATTTTCGTTATTCAGATTCATTGGTGAGAGGAGAGTCACTCCTATATTACACGGTGAGCAGTCCTCTCTCGCCATTACAATCCAGTCCACCTGCTGGGCAGAATTGTCCAGCAGGTGAATCATATTTTTAATATTTACTGCCCAATTATAGTACATAAAGTTAGGGAGCGCTAAACCACCCATCTCTTTTGATTTACTAAGATGTGTTCTTTGTATTCTGTGGGATTTATAATCCCATATAAAATTTGTAATGTCTGAGTCTAGTTTTTTGAAAAACTATTTTAGGAAGATATATTGGAATTGATTGAAATAAATATAGGATTTGTGGTAAAAAGATCATTTTTATAGCATTTATTTGACCTATTAAAGACATCAGGAGCGTTTTCCAGAATTTGATTAGATTATTTAGTTTCTTAAGTAAGGGGCTATAATTGGCGTTAAACATAGCGTGATAGTTTCTAGTGATTTCAATTCCTAAATTTTTTTATTTTTCTGTGGCTATTTTGAAGGGGAATTTCAAGAGATGTGTTGAGTCTTTCAGTTTTATCGACATAATTTCTCTTTTGTTCCAGTTTATTCTGTATCCTGAGAAAGATCCAAAGTCCTCAATTAGATTTAATATGTTTGGTATACTGATTTGGGTTTTGTGATATACAGTAATACATTGTCTGCATATAAGGATATTTTGTTATTTGAATATTTAGTATTATAACCGTAAATATCCGGGTGTGTTCTAATTTTTCAGCTAAAGGTTCAATTACCAGAGCGAATAACAGCGGTGATAATGAACATCCTTGTCTATTGCCCCTTGTTAATTGGAATTACGTAGATAGTATATTATTAGTTAATATTCTAGCCATGGGTTTGTTATATAATAATTTTATCCATGTGATGAAGTTCTCTCCCATTTGAAATGTTTACAATACTTTAATCATATAATCCCATTCTACTTGATCAAACAGTTTTTCTGCGTCCAATGAAATGAAGTGTCCTCTTGTTCTTGAAATTTGTGAGAGTGCATTATGTTAAGCAGATGTCTCAGGTTATTAAATGAATGTCTCTTAGGTATAAATCCCGTTTGATCCTCATTTATTAATTTACTAACATATTGACATAGTCTTCTAGCTAGTGTTTTCGCTAATATTATTTGGTCCGTATTTAACAAAGCAATAGCTCTTTATGAGCGTGGTTCTTCTATATCTTTATCTTTTTTAAGTATTAATGTGATCGTTGATTCTGCTAGTGTTTCAGGTAAGATTTGTTCTTTAAAAGCGTATGTATACATTTTCTGTAGGCGTGGTGTAACTATGTCGTAAAAACATTTATAAAATTCATTACTGAATCCGTCTGGTCCTGGTGTTTTTCCATTCTTAAGTGAATTTATTGTGTCTTCTATTTCCTTAGATGTAATTTGTGCTCCCAGTTCCTCTTGTTCCTTCAGTTCTAGTTTTGGAATGTTACAATTGTCCAAACATTCTGAAACTTTATTATTGTCTATTAGCGTTTTTGATGTGTATAAATTCTTGTAAAATTGAGCAAATCTTTTATTGATATCATTAGGTAGTGTTAATAATTCCCCTCTATCTGATTTAATCTTTAAAATTGCATGATCTTTTTCCCGTTTTTTCAGTTGGCGTGCCAAAAGTTTATGGGGTTTATCCCCAAATTCGAAATGTTCTTGTTTTGTAATTTGGAATAATCTTATAACCTTCTCTGATAATAATTTATTTAGCTTAAATTTCAGTATACAAATTTTATTATGTTTATCCATAGTTGGATCTTTAACATTATCTATATCTAGTTTTCTGATTTGTTCTTCTAATTGTCTTTGGTCATTCTTATTATTTTTGTTTTCAAAAGCTTGATACGAGATAATGACTTCTCTAATAAATGCTTTGAAGGATTCCCATAATCTGGTGTATCGTTTGTCTCAAAAAATAGGTCCATCTGTTTTTTTAGATATATACTCGCTTGTGGGTCTTTCAAAATTTGCGATTTAAACCTCCAGAACGATTTGTTCGTAGACATTCCTTCTAATTTTAGAACGAAAGTTAGCGGGAAGTGATCTGAAATCGTATTGATGTGATATTTAGGGTTCATAGTATAAGGGATTAGTTTTGTATCCACTAGGAAGTAGTCTATACGTAAGTATGTTTTGTGTACCATTGAATAAAACGAGTATTCCCTTCCAGTCAGATTTGCGATCCTCCAGACGTCTGCTATATTTGTATTTTTTATATATGTATTTAAGAGTTCACTAGTTTTAGATTTCATATTACCTCTTTGTTTTTGCATCGATTTATCTAAGTACGGATCTAAAACACAGTTGAAGTCTCCTCCAATTATAACATTTTGGTAGTTAAATTCTGCGATTATATTCAGGATTTTATTAAAAAATTGAGGATTATCAAAATTGGGCGTATACATGTTTACCAAGGTGATTGGCGTAGCGTGTATCTCTCCTGTAACTATAAGATATCTCCCTTCCTTATCTGATATAACGTTCTTTGATTTGAATGGTATTCCTTCGCGAATAATGATTGCGGTGCCTCTGGATTTCGAAGTATATGAGGAGTGAAATGTTTGGCCTATCCAATTCGCCCTCAATCTCATCTGATCTTGATGTTTAAGGTGCGTTTCTTGTAGAAAAGTAATGTCCGTGATATGTGATTTCAACTGAGCTAGTATTTTGCCCATTTCAATTGGTTCATTAATACCCCTTATATTCCAGCTACGCAATGTGATTCCTCCCATTTTCTTTTGTTTATCATCTTGCATTTTCTCTGATTTTAATACCATTATTTATTACGGTGCATCCATACCTCAGGACTCTGGATATTTGGGGGGCATTTATATTACCAACTTCCTTGGTAGTTCCCCTTTGCGATTTTTCTTGAAAAAAAAACACATAGTAGTGACATATTCTGATTAAAAAAAAATTGAACAAGTAAATTACAGTGTCTGATGTATTTGACACTGTAGTGCGTGTCCCACGCGTCTGTGGGGTTCGACATCTATCTGTAGCTCTAAACTAAACTAAATTAAACTTTCACCCCCCCCCCCCCCCACCCCCACAGTTCTGCAGGGCTTAAGATGTGGTTCGATGCCAACCTGTCAGTGCTGCCCAACGGTTCGGTGCCCTGGGATCTGGGAGAGGGAGTGGGCAACAGCACCACCCAGCTGGCTGCCCACGACGTGGTGGTGGGGGTCTTGCTCACCCTCATCGATCTGGTCACCTTCCTGGGCAACACCGTGGTCTTCATCTGCCCGGCCGTGGAGAAGAGGCTGAGGACCGTCACCTATATGTTCATCATGTCTTTGGCCTTGGCAGATCTGCTGCTCGCTTGTCTCGTGATGCCCTTCAGGTAAGGAACGCACTCATAGAGTCATAGAGTGATACAGCGTGGAAACAGGCCCTTCGGCCCAACTTGCCCACACCGACCAACTTGTCCCAGCTACACTACTCCCACCAGCCTGCGCTTGGTCCATATCCCTCCAAACATGTCCCATCCATGTACCTGTCTAACTGTTTCTTAAACAGTGGGATTGTCCTTGCCTCAACTACCTCATCTCGCAGCTTGTTCCATACACCCATCACTCTCTGTGTAAAACAGTGACCTCTCAGATTCCTATTAAATCTTTGGAGAAACTCAGCGGGTGCAGCAGCATCTATGGAGCAAAGGAAATAGGCAATGTTTCGGGCCGAAACCTTTCTTCAGACTGATAGGGGGTGGCGGGGAGATGGAAGGAAAAAAGGAGGAGGAGGAGCACGAGGGCTGAGGGATGGGAGGAGACAGCCCGAGGGCTGAGGAAGGGGAGAAAACAGCAAGGGCTAACAAAATTGGGAGAATTCAATGTTCAAATAAGTTGATTAACAGTTAGTTTACTTTAGTTTCGAGATCAGTCTGAAGAAGGGTTTCAACCTGAAACGTTGCCTATTTCCTTCGCTCCATAGATGCTGCTGCACCCACTGAGCTTCTCCAGCATTTTTGTGTACCTTCAATTTTCCAGCATCTGCAGTTCATTCTTAAACACCTATTGAATCTTTCACCTCTCATCTTGAACCTATGGTTATTGATTCCCCTACCCTGGGTAAAACATCGAGTGCTTTCACTCTATCTACGACCCTCATGACTTTACAAGCCTTAGATCATTCTTCAGCCTCCTGCGCTCTATGGAATAAAGTCCTAGCCTGTCTAACCTTTCCCTATTATAGTTCAGGTCCTTGAATCTTTGTGACATGTAAGAGCATCTTTCCACTAGCAGGCTGACCAAAACTGAACATAATACTTCAACTGTGTCCTCACCAATGCATTGTAGAAATCATAGAAACATAGAAACATAGAAAATAGGTGCAGGAGTAGGCCATTCGGCCCTTCGAGCCAGCACCGCCATTCAATATGATCATGGCTGATCATCCAACTCAGTATCCCGTACCTGCCTTCTCTCCATACCCCCTAATTCCTTTAGCCACAAGGGCCACATCTAACTCCCTCTTAAATATAGCCAATGAACTGGCCTCAACTACTTTCTGTGGCAGAGAATTCCACAGACCCACCACTCTGTGTGGGGGGGGGGGGGGGGGGGGGGGGGGGGGGGGGGGGGGGGGGGGGGGAATTCTCATCTCGGTCCTAAATATAACAGTCCAATATAACATCCAAAATTCTATATGCAACTACCTAACAGATGAAGACCAGGATGCCAAAAGCTTCCTTCGCAACCCGTGACTCCACTTTTAGAGAACTAGGTAGCAGTACTCCTAAGAAGACACAAAGTGCAGGAGTAACTCAGCAGGTCGGGCAGCATCCCTGGAGACTATGGCAAGGTGTCTCTTAGGGTAATGGAGAGATGTTTCGGATCAGGACCCATCTTCAGGTCTGAAGGGTTTCTACTGGAAACGTCACCTAGCTGGAAAGGGTTACAGGATATACGAGGATGTTGCCAGGACTCAAGGCCTGGAGCTATAGGGAGAGGTGGTGCAGGCTAGGACTTTATTCCTTGGAACGTAGGAGGATGAGGAATGGTCAGATAGAGATGGATAAGATCATGAGATTAATAGACAGGGTAAATGCATGGTCTCTTGCCCAGAGTTGGGGAATCCTGAACCAGAAGACATAGGTTTAAGGTGAGGGGGGTAAAGATTTAATATGAACCTGAGGTGCAGCTTTATTACACAACGGGTGGTGGGTATATGGAATGAGCTGCCAAAGGATGTAGTTGAGGTAGGGACCATCACAAAGTTTAAGCAACATTTACTCAGTTACATGAATAGGATAAGTTTAGAGGGAAGGTACACAAACAAGCTGGAGAAACTTAGCGGGTGCAGCAGCATCTATGGAGCGAAGGAAATAGGCAACGTTTCGGGCCAAAAACCCTTCTTCAGACTGATGGGGGGTGGGGGGACGGGGAGAAGAATGGAAAAAAGAGGAGGAGCCCAAAGGCTGGGGGATGGGAGGAGACAGCAGGAGGGCTGAGGAAGGGGAGGAGACAGCAAGGACTAACAAAATTGGGAGAATTAAGTTTAGAGGTATATGGGCCAAATGCCAGCAGGTGGGACGAGTGTAGATGGGGCATGTTGGTCGTTGTGGGCTTATGTCCGAAGGGTCAGTTTCCATGCTGTATGACTCTATGACTATGACTCACAGAGATCAATGTTCGCCAGAGATGCTGACTGACCCGTTGTACTGCAGAACTATGTGTCTTTTTTGTAAACCAGCATCCACCCTTCCTTGTGTCTACAGCAATACTGCTGGATCCCTCTTCTCTACCAAACTCCCCAGGGGCCTACCGTTCAATGTGAAGATCACATCATAGCCAATATACATAAGAGAGACATTTCACAAACCACCTTTGGTTCGTATGATAATCACCTAGAATCTAAATCCTTCTTATGTACGGGTGTCGGAGGTTGTGGGGAGAAGACAGGAGAATAGGATTGGGAGAGAGATTGGGAAATCAGCCATTATTGAATGATGGAGTAGACTGGCTTAATGGCCTAATTCTACTTTATTCAGTTATGATCTTATGATCTTCTTATAAGGCCCATCCATCAATGGAAACTGTTGTCATTCATACAATAGACAATAGACAATAGACAATGGTGCAGGAGTAGGCCATTTGGCCCTTCGAGCCAGCGCCACCATTCAATGTGATCATGGCTGATCATCCCCAATCAGTACCCCGTTCCTGCCTCTCCCCATATACCCTGACTCCGCTATTTTTACGAGCCCTATCTAGCTCTCTTTTGAAAGCATCCACAGAACCTGCCTCCACCGCCCTCTGAGGCAGAGAATTTCACAGACTCACCACTATCTGTGAGAAATTCCACAGACTCACCAGTCTCTGCGATACGATCTACCTCTGATCTGGTTTTGCGAAAATTCCTGTAATATCCTCTCTCAAGTTTTTCTGCACCTAGATAAATCCCCTTGGGGTGTCACGGTGGCACAGCGGTAGAGTTGAAGCTTTACAGCGCCAGAGACCCAGGTTCGATCCTGACTGCGGGTGCTATCTGTACAGAGTTTGTACGTTCTCACTGTGAGTGTCAAGTCAAACTGTGAGTGTCAAGTTAACTAATTTTCCTTGAAATGCCCACGCTGCTGAAACAATGTGAGCTGATATCTCTGGCAATTCTGCAAAATTAATATTGCCTGAGGGACGTTGTCATTTGATGTGCGTCTGACAAAACGACTTGGAATTGGTTGTTGTTACATTTCACTCTGCCTTGCAGTGCCCTTTTTCAATGGCATTGGTCGACATGTTTGTGATGATTGGTGAGCAGTATTTATTTCGAGCTGTCTATAAAATTCAAGCCATTATGAGTGGGTAAAAATCAGGCCAGTACCTCTCACACGGGTTCCTTCAATCAGCCTTCCCAATTCCAGGGAAGATTGGCAGAGGATTTATTCCTACATCAATCCAGAGGCCACCACGGTTTAGTTTAGTTTAGGGATACAGCGCGGAAACAGGCCCTTCGGCCCACCGAGTCGGCACCGACTGGTGATCCCTGCACACTAACACTATCCTTCACACACCAGGGACAAGTTACATTTTATACCGTGGAATTCTTTGCCACAGAAGGCTGTGGACACGAAGTTAGAGAATATTTTTAAGGTATAGATAGATAGATTCTTGATTAGTGCGGGTGTCAGAGGTTATGGGGAGTAGGCAAGTGAATGGGGATAGAAGGGACAGATAGATCAGCCATGATTGAATGGCGGAGTAGACTTGATCGGACGATGATCCAATTCCACCACTATCCTTTATGACCTCATGACCTTATACCAAGCCAATTAGCCTACAAACCTGTACGTCTTTGAAGCGTGGGAAGAAACCGAAGATCTCGGAGAAAACCCACACAGGTCACGGGGAGAACGTACAAACTCCGTGCAGACAGCACCTGTAGTCGTGATCGAACCCGGATCTCTGGCGTTGTAAGTGGTGTAATGCCCCTGTCCCACTTAGGAAACCTGAACGGAAACCTCTGGAGACTTTGCGCCCCACCCGAGGTTTCCGTGTGGTTCCCGGAGGTTGCACGTGGTTGCCAGAGGTTGCAGGTAGTGGAAGCAGGTAGGAAGACTGACAAAAACCTCCGGGAACCGCACGGAAACCTTGGGTGAGGTGCAAAGTCTCCAGAGGTTTCTGTTTAGGTTTCCTAAGTGAGACAGGGGCATAAGGCAGCAAATCTACCGCTGAGCCACCGTGCTGCCCAATTACTGACATGCCAGAACTCCCTCACCTCACACTCGCCAAGGGGTTCATAAAAACATTGAAAATAGGTGCAGGAGCAGGCCATTCGGCCCTTCGAGCCAGCATTGCCATTCAATATGATTATGGCTGATCATCCTAAATCAGTACCCGAATCCTGCTATTTCCCCATATCATTTGATTCTGTTAGCCCTAAGAGCTTTATTTAACTCTCTTGAATAAATATTCAAGTTCAAGTGAGTTTATTGTCATGTGTCCCTGTATAGGACAATGAAATTCTTGCTTTCCTTAAGCACACAGAAAATATTCACTGCAATGATATTTAATTTCCCAGTTTGTTTACTTTCATTCAGTTAGATCTTTTCAGATGAATTAATAATGCAATGTGTTAGGGATTTAATAGGTATGAAACAAAAAGGTCAGATACTGGAAAGGTGAAACAAAAAATGTTGGAAACACTCAGACGTTCAGGCAACATGTGTGGGAAGAGAGGCAGTTAACATTTCTCTTTCCGCAGAGGCTACCTGACCTGCTGAGTGTTTCCCAAACTTTCCACCTACAATAAATGGCTGCATTTTTAGGTTTTATTGATTGCAAAATGAATGTAAACGTAATAGGACATCCAACATAGAACAGTACAGCACAGAATAGCCCATATTGATCCACAATCACCCATATGCGAGACCTGGGTGTCATGGTACACCAGTCATTGAAGGTAGTCATGCAGGTGCAGCAGGCAGTGAAGAAAGCGAATGGTATGTTAGCTTTCATTGCAAAAGGATTTGAGTATAGGAGCAGGGAGGTTCTACTGCAGTTGTACAGGGCCTTTGTGAGACCACACCTGGAGTATTGCGTACAGTTTTGGTCTCCTAGTCTGAGGAAAGACATTCTTGCCATAGAGGGAGTACAGAGAAGGTTCACCAGACTGAATCCTGGGATGTCAGGACTTTCATATGACGAAAGACTGGATAGACTTGGCTTGTACTCGCTAGAATTTAGAAGACCAGTATAACACTGTACATAGAACATAGAACAGGACAGCACATAGAACATAGAACAGGACAGAACTCCAGAGCAAACAAAATCATGAGAGACCTCTTCCACCCCTGCAACGGACTGTTCCAGCCGCTACGGTCAGGCAAACGCCTCCGTTGCCACGCCGTGAGAACGGAGAGGTTGAGAAGGAGTTTCTTCCCAGAGGCAATTCGGACTGTAAACGCCTTTCTCACCAGGGACTAACTGTACAGAACGTTTTTCCTTCTATTATTTATTATGTAAAATAATATGTGTGTTATGATTGTGTTTATAATTTGTTTGGTTGTTTTGTTGTTCCGCGAGCATTGCCACTTTCATTTCACTGCACATCTCGTATGTGTATGTTACAAATAAACTTGACTTGACTTGACTTGACACTACAACATTTTTTTTTTCAGTTTTTAGTAAGTCTTGTTTTTCGTTTGTAGGAGAAATGGACTTCTTAATGTGGGTGGAAGGAGGTAATCTTAGTTCTAGGTCCCTACCTGGTCGGTGAGGCAGATTTTTCTCCGGGCTGCCCGTCGACCCGTCCTCGTGGCCTACCAGCCGGCGTGGAGCGCCGTTTCCTGGCGGGCCTCGGCCTCGGTGGCGGCACAGCGCTGGAGCGATATCGTGGAGCGGAGCGGGCGATGCCTTGCCTGGGTCGCCGCGCTGGATCGACGCGCTGGAGCTCCGGTGAGCTGTGACCGCCGTGATCAACCCTCCGGGCTGCGGGTCAGCGGAGTGGAGTGGGCGGTGCCGACTTTAACATCGGGAGCCTGGGAGCTCCAACCCGGTGCGTCCCTGTCGGCTTCGGAAGCCGACAATCCCCTGCTAGGAAGCGGCCGTTCCAGGTGGCCCAGCCACTGTGAGGACTCTCCCGACGCCGGGGCAACACCACCCGGCCAGAACGGCCAGGAACCGGGCCTCCGTAAAGGCAATAGCGGTGGCCTCAATAGGCCTGACTTTTGGGAGAACTGGGGTTGGGGACTGGACTTTGTGCCTTCCCTCACAGTGTCCATTGTGGGGGGATGATTTTTCTGTGTGTAGTTACTATGTTAGTCTGTGTCCAAGATGGCTGTCGGAAGGGAGAGTGGACGCTGGCGCGGTTTAGCTGCCGCTGCTCTCTCTTCACATTGTGTTTTTTGATTTTTTTGATTTTGTGTCTTTGGAACGATTTCTGTCTTTAATTTGTATATTGATGATGTCCTTATTATTTATTTTTCTCCGACTATATGTTTTTTTTTCTCTTCTGTTAATCTTTGTAAGGTGTCCATGAGATTTGAAAGGCGCCCGAAAATAAAATGTATTATTATTATTATTATTATTATTCCCTGCATGTGCCTATCCTAAAGTCTCTTAAAAGCCAGTATCCTATTTCCATCCAACAGTGTTCCAGCCACTCACCAACCCGCTGTGTAAAATAAAATAAGAAAAGAAACACTTGGATTGCACGTTGCCTTTAGACTTTACCCCTTAGGGGCAGGCAATTTAGGACTGAGATGAGGGAATACGTTTTCACACAGAAAGTTGTGAATCTGTGGAATTCTCTGCCACAGAAGGCAGTGGAGGCCAATTCACTGGATGTTTTCAAGAGAAAGTTAGATAGAGCTCTTTGGGCTAACAGAATCAAGGGATATGGGGAGAAAGCAGGAGCGGGGTATTGATTTTGGATGAACAAATCACCAGCACATTGAATGGTAGTGCTGGCTCGAAGGGCCGAATGACCTACTCCTGCACTTATTTTCTGTGTTTCTATGTTATGTTAATGACTTTGATATTTCCACGCTGTGATTAGGTTCTGACTGTGTAGTCAGAATTTTTGTCTACCTTCGATTTCTCCAGCATCTGCAGTTCTTTCTTAAACCTATAGCCTATCCATGCCTCTTGTAATTTTATACACTTCTATCAGGTCTCCCCACAACTTCCGATGTTCCAGAGAAATCATTCCAATTTTGTCCAAACTTATAGTTGATAGTTTAATCCGGGCCTCATCCTAGGCATTCATCTCTGCACCCCTCTACAAAGCTCAGTTGATTAATGACATTAAAATTCATCTCACACCTTTGAGATACGGATCACCAGTCAGCGGAAAGCCAACACATGATTACCATCGAGCCATCCACAGTGTACAGATACATGATAAACGGAATGATGTGACAATAGAGAATAGACAATAGGTGCAGGAGTAGGCCATTCGGCACCCAGAGCCAGCACCGCCATTCACTGTGATCATGACTAATCATCCCCAATCAGTACCCCGTTCCGTCCTTCTCCCCATATCCCCTGACCGCTATTTTTAAGAGCCCTATCTAGCTCTGTCTTGAAAGCATCCAGAGAACCTGCCTCCACCGCCCTCTGAGGCAGAGAATTTCACAGACTCACCACTCTCCGTGAGAAATTCTACAGACTCACCACTCTCTGCGATACATAGAAACATAGAAACATAGAAATTAGATGCAGGAGTACCTCTGATCTGGTTTTGCGAAAATTCCTGTAATATCCTCTCTCAAGTTTTTCTGCACCCTAGATAAATCCCCTTGGGGTGTCATGGTGGCACAGCGGTAGAGTTGAAGCTTTACAGCGCCAGAGACCCAGGTTCGATCCTGACTGCGGGTGCTATCTGTACAGAGTTTGTACGTTCTCACCAAGTCAAACTGTGAGTGTCAAGTGAAACTGAAAGGACTAATGCTAAATTAAAATCACAAGCGCACAATAGTAGGAAAAGAGCATATACCGTACAGGTGAAATGGACTTAAAAGGGGGAGGAGTATTATGTATGTAATAGAAATGTTATTACCGGCCTCCAAGTTAAAGGGGGAGGAGTGTTAGGTATGGGATAATTAGGATAAGTAATTGGTGTCTTGTGATGTCTTGGGCAAGTACGCATGAGCAGGGGGAGACTGGAGGTGGCGTCCTGCAGTAAAGAACCTTGTATGATTCCTCCCGTGTCCGAGCCTTTATTCAAGACTGTTCAAAGCATCCGAATACACAACAATTGGCGACGAGGATAAAAGAACGAAGATAAGAACAAGGCCAGCAAGAAGAATCGAAAACAAAAGTTAAAAATAGTAGTATTTGGAAACACCAAGCCAAATGGTTTTGAATTGGCGCCAAAAAGAAAAAAAGGTAGGAACGGAAAGCAATAGCTCAGGAAAAAACAAGCAGGGGCAGTAAGGGTCACCAAGCACGGTGTCAGCTTACCTGGAATGTATCCAGGGCTGTGCAGCCCACAGCCAAGCCCAAGCAGCAGCCACAGACATCAGGTGAGGGCCTAGTAACGTGTAGGCCACGGACAGGTCCAGAGAAGCCACCGACAAGAGGACCGTGTAGCCCACGGCCAGCCCCAGTAGCAGCCACAGACGTCAGGTGAGGGCCTAGTACCGTGTAGGCCACGGACAGGTCCAGAGAGCCACCGACAGAGGCTGAGTCTTCAGCCCAACCGGGAACAGTCAACCCGGTGGGGGGAGAAAACAGAGAAAGCCCAGTCGGGATCAGAGTCAGCCCGACCGTGAACAGAAAAGCGGACAGGCCCGCGAGAGAAGTTGACTTGCGGCTAAAACTTGAACAGTATAATCTAAGAGACTGTCCTAAAAACTGCCGCGATCGCCAGCAAAGGCATGCAGGACTGATTATCTACAGCACCCGATTAGCAGCCGGTTTTCACCTGCTAAAAGACTAAACTGTTAAATACCTTAAGACCTACAACATCCAAATGCCTTCAAAGTAATGGCTGAAACAATAAATCAAGTGGAACTGTAAATTAATTGCTGAATCTGTCAAAATAAAAAGGGGGGAAAAAAATGGAAAAGAAGTGTTTGGTCATTGAGTGAAATTCAGTTCATCATTTCGGGGTGGATGAATCAGATCCCTTTCAAGCGGGGAATCTGCACAAAAACATTAGAAGACTTGACAGTGAGCATGTTGGTTTTCTCCGGGTGCTCCGGTTTCCTCCCACACTCCAAAGACATACAGGTTTGTAGGTTAATTGGCTTCGGTAAAATTGTAAATTGTCCCTCGTGCGTGTAGGATAGCACTAGTGTTCGGGGTGATCACAGGTCGGCACGGACTCGGGGGGCCGAAATGACTGTCTCCACGCTCTATCTATTAATATATAACATCTAAAGTCACTGTCATATCATTATTGTTAAACTTGCCTCTGACCAAGCTTTTGATCATTGTCACGTGTTCTTCAGTGATTTGGTTTCCATTATTCCATCTGTTTGCACTGTGTTGGAAACACATTAAATGTGATGCAAATACAAGTTATTGCTGTAATAGGATTTCCATTAATGGCTGTTGCTGGTTATTCTCAGTCTCAGGAACATCCATTTACAATATGTTGCCTCAGGCAACTCTCGTTAAGGATCACTTAATGACTCTGCAGTCTAAAGCCCTAGTAAGCGTCCCGTGATGGTAATATGGTCATTCCGATCAAACAGCTAATCCAGTCCATTTGAAATCTAGGTCAGAAAATGCTGAGGCTCTATAATGTGCTGGTCAGGCTGCATTTCGAGTATTGTGAGCAAATTTGGGCCCCATATCTGAGGATGGATGTGCTGGCTCTGGAGAGGAGGTTTACAAGAATGATCCCAGGAATGAGTGGGTCAGCATATAACCATATAACCATATAACAATTACAGCACGGAAACAGGCCATCTCAGCCCTACATGTCCGTGCCAAACCTTTTTTCCCTTAGTCCCACCTGTCTGCACTCATACCATAACCCTCCATTCCCTTCTCATCCATATGCCTATCCAATTTATTTTTAAATGATACCAATGAACCTGCCGACACCACTTCCACTGGAAGCTCATTCCACACCGCTACCACTCTCTGAGTAAAGAAGTTCCCCCTCATGTTACCCCTAAACTTCTGTCCCTTAATTCTGAAGTCATGTCCTCTTGTTTGAATCTTCCCTATTCTCAAAGGGAAAAGCTTGTCCACATCAACTCTGTCTATCCCTCTCATCATTTTAAAATATGATGAGCGTTTGACAGCACTGGGCCTCTACTCGCTGGAGTTTAGGTTGAGGGGGGGTCCTCATCGAAACTTACAGAATAATGAAAGGCATGGGTAGAGTGGATGTGGAAAGGATGTTTCCACTGGTGGGAGAGTCCAGGACCAGAGGTCATAGCCTCAGAATTAAAGGACGCTCCTTAAGAAAGGAGGTGAGGTGGAACTTCTCTATTCAGAGGGTAGTTAATTGTGGAACTCATTGTCACAGATGCTGTGGAGGCCAAGTCAGTGGATATTTTTTAAGGCAGAGAAAGACGAATTCTTGATTAGAACGTATGTCAAGGGTTATGGAGAGAAGGCAGGAAAATGGGATTAGGAAGCAGTGATCAACCAAGATTGAATGGCGGAGTGGACTCGATGGGCCAAATGGCCTAATTCTACTCCTATAACTTGTAAAAATTCTGGACATACTGGGCAGAGAACCTATTCTCAAGATAGACACAAAGTGCAGGAGTAACTCAGAGGGGCACGCAGCATCTCAGGTTGAAACGGGTAGGTAACATTTCAGGTCAGGACCCTTCTTTAAACCGATTTAGCGGGGAGGGGAACTGGAAGCAAAAAGAGACCAAGATTTTCCAGCATCTGCAGTTCCTTCTTTAACATTTTGTCTACTCCACTGCAAAATCTCCTCGAGGTATGCCTACTTTGAAAAAGTTCTCCTCCTCTCTCCGGAGACAGTTTCACAACCTTCTCTCTAACTGCCCCCCCCCCCCCCCCCCCCCCCCCCTCTGTGATCCCCCCCCTTCCCTCCAACTCCATCTCTCCCTCATCCCTCTGGCTCCTACTCCTCAAAGAGAGAGCTTTTTCCTTTCTTCTCCCCGCCTCCCCCCCCACCCCCTACCAGTCTGAAGAAGGGTTTGGGCCCGAAACGTTGCCTATTTCCTTCGCTCCATAGATGCTGCTGCACCCCGCTGAGTTTCGCCAGCATTTTTGTCTACTCGGGACATATCAAGTCAGGAGACAGGTTACATCAGGCAGGGAGGGTCCCTGATAGGCTTATTGTTGGCTCGGGACAGTGTGATCCCAAGGTTCCACAGTTCACAACAAAATCTCCCTCTAGACACTAATCTTGCTCGAAACGGCTGCAATGATCTTTAAATCAGTAAAATGATCAGAAATTGTAATCTAAACGACATTATGAAAATGCATGCACCGAGAATACCAGAGACAGAGACAGAGGGCTCAGCTGGTCCCGAGCTGATGCATCAAGCGACCTTATCTCTATCAGAACACGTCACGACTCATTGCCTAAATCCAACATCTTTAAATTGCACTGATCAAGACGCCAGCAATTTCACAAAAAAGTGTTGAACAGTGAGTAAAAGAATATAAAATATTAGATTGAAACAGTAAACCTACCGGGTGACAGGCTAATGTACTAGTTTAAGATACAATTAAACCCTGCTGTCCAATTATCTTTCCGCCGTTATGGATGAGGTTTTGGGACGAGGTCAACTTTTCTGGGTAGATTTGCATTTAAATTGCATTTTATCCGCAATGGCAGATGGAACTCAATCCCCACAAATAAGCAGAGCAAACAGAGCAAAGGAATATACAATTAGTGATCAATAAAAAAAATAGAACATAGAACATTACAGCACAGGTCAGGTCCTTAAATCCATCATGTTTGCACCAACCACGACGGCCAATATCAACTCATCCCATGTGTCTGCAATAGGTTCATCTCTCTATTCCCTGCCTATTCATTGGCTTAGAGTCATACGGTGTAGAAACAAGCCTGTCACCCCAACATGCCCACGCCGACCAACATGTCCCATCTACACATGTTCCACCTGCCTGCATTTGACCTATATCTCTCTAAACCCATCCAAAATATTCTTATCTTTGATCGGACTTTACTGGCTTTACCTTGCCCTTAACGTTATTTACATAACCAGAACCAGTCCAGAATCAGGGGCCACAGTTTAAGAATAAGGAGTAAGCCATTTAGAACGGAGACAAGGAAACACTTTTTCTCACACAGAGCGGTGAGTCTGTGGAATTCTCTGCCTCAGAGGGCGGTGGAGGCAGGTTCTCTGGATGCTTTCAAGAGAGAGCTAGATAGGGCTCTTAAAAATAGCAGTCAGGGGATATGGGGAGAAGGAAGGAACGGGGTACTGATTGTGGATGATCAGCCATGATCACAGTGAATGTCTCCATACCCCCTTCTCTCCATACCCCCTGATCCCTTTAGCCACAAGGGCCACATCTAACTCCCTCTTAAATATAGCCAATGAACTGGCCTCAACTACCTTCTGTGGCAGAGAATTCCAGAGATTCATCACTCTCTGTGTGAAAAATGTTTTTCTCATCTCGGTCCTAAAAGATTTCCCCCTTATCCGTAAACTGTGATCCCTTGTTCTGGACTTCCCCAACATTGGGAACAATCTTCCTGCATCTAGCCTGTCCAACCCCTTAAGAATTTTGTAAGATCCCCCCTCAATCTTCTAAATTCTAGCGAGTACAAGCCGAGTCTATCCAGTCTTTCGTCATATGAAAGTCCTGACATCACAGGAATCAGTCTGGTGAACCTTCTCTGTACTCCCTCTATGGCAAGAATGTCTTTCCTCAGATTAGGAGACCAAAACTGTACGCAATACTCCAGGTGTGGTCTCATCAAAGCTTCTGTTTCCTTAGAAGGCTTCGGAAGTTTGACATGTCCCCTACAACCCTCAACAACTTGTACAGAGGCACCATAGAAAGCAATTTAACGGGGTGCATCACAATTTGGTTTGGGAACAGCTCCATCCAAGACTGCAGGAAATTGTAAGGAATTGTGGACGCAGCCCGGACCATCACACAAACCAACCTCCCTTCCATTGACTACATTTACACCTCACGCTGCCTCGGCAAGGCCAGCAGCATAATCAAGGGTGATTCGCACCCTGGCCACTCCCTCTTCTCCCCTCTCCCATCGGGCAAAAGGTATAGAAGTGTGAAAACGCACACCTCCAGATTCAGGGACAGTTTCTTCCCAGCTGTTATCAAGCAACTGAATCATCCTACCACAACCAGAGAGCAGTGCTGAACTACTATCTACCTCTTTGGTGACCCTCGCCATTATTCTTGATCGATCTTTGCTGTCTTTACCTTACACTAAACGTTATTCCCTTATCATGTATCAATACACTGTAAATGGATCGATTGTAATCATGTATTGGCTTTCCGCTGACTGGTTAGCACGCAACAAAAGCTTTTCACTGTACCTCGCTACACGTGACAATAAATTAAACTGAGGTCTCCATAGTCTGAGTCTGAAGAAAGGGCTCGACCCGAAACGTCACCCATTCCTTCTCTCTAGAGATGCTAGATAGATAGATAGATAGATAGATAGATAGATAGATAGATAGATAGATAGATAGATAGATAGATAGATAGATAGATAGATAGATAGATAGATAGATAGATAGATAGATAGATAGCCTTTTATTGTCATTCAGACCGAAGTCTGAACGAAATTGAGGTAGACCAGCTTTTTTTTTTTGTCTATCTCCATAGCAAGGTTGGATGTGAGCTCTCTAATTATTATTGTTTATTATTTTGCCTGACATCCACCACCATCCCACCCTCGCGGTGCTAGTTGGAGGTGGTTGCTGGAGGTTGCAGGTGGTTGCCGGAGGTAGCAGGGAGTGGAAGGTAAGACCTTCCACTCCCCGCAACCTCCGGCAACCACCTTCAACTAGCATCGCAACCGGCTTCGACTAAAAACTTACCGATTTTTAAAACGGCAACCCATTTTTAGTCGCGGCCGGTTTTGAATTTTTTGAAATAATCGCCGGAACATAGAAGAAGCGGAAACCACTTTCGACCATTAGGGAGACTGACAAAAACCTCCGGGAACCGCACGGAAACCTTGGGTGGGGCGCAAAGTCTCAAGAGGTTTCCGTTCAGGTTTCCTAAGTGGGACAGTGGCAATAGGGTCAAAAAGGTTTTCTGCACACTTTGGCCTTCACCAAAGGGGGGGGGGGGGTCATGTTACAGTTGTACAAGACATTGGTAAGGCTGCATTTAGTATTTGGCTCTCAACTTGTCAACTGTATATTAGCCAATTTAGTGAGTGAAAACACAAACTGCTAATCAGCAAAAAAAATCCACCATGCTGTTTTTTTATTACCTTCCATTCCACAGTAATATGCAGTGTTTATTAAGTCCTGATATAGGACTTTTCCGTGACCTACGTGGGTTTTCTCCGAGGTCTTCGGTTTCCTCCCACACCCCAAAGACGTACAGGCTTTGAGGTTAATTGGCTTGGTGTAAATGTCAAATTGTCCCTAATGTGTGCAGGGTAGAGTTAATGTGCAGGGATCGCCGGTCGGTGCGGACTCGGTGGGCCGAAGGGCCTGTTTCCGCACTGTATCTCTAAACTAAACTAAACTATGGTGGCCTCTGGCCTGAAAGATTTAGGTCTGACTACGACTGATTGACACAATTGAAAACCTGGCCTGCTCTTCCTTTTCCAGCATTATCTATGAGGTGACAGGGATGTGGATGTTCGGCCACCAGTTCTGCAAGGTGTGGATCTCCTTTGACGTGATGTTCTGCACGGCCTCCATTGTAACCCTGTGCTTCATTAGCCTGGACCGTTACTGCTCAGTGGTGACCCCGTACAACTACCCCAAGAGGATGTCTCGCAAGAGGTCAGTGAAGCCCTTTCAACCTAAGATAGGGGAGAAGGCAGGAACGGGGTACTGATTGTGGATGATCAGCCATGATCACATTGAATGGTGGTGCTGGCCACTCACCATAAACAACACCACAGTCACATCTGTGGAGTATTTTAATTTCCTGGGAACCATCATCTCCAAGGACCTTAAGTGGGGGGTTACCATTGACTCCACAGTCAAAAACACACAACAGAGGATGTACTTCCTGTGGCAGCTGAGGAAGCACAATCTGCCACAGGCAATGATGGTCCAATTCTATATGGTCATCGTAGAGTCTGTTCTCACCTTCTCCATCATGGTCTGGTTTAGCTCAGCCACCAAGCACGACACCTGGAGGCTGCAGCGAATCGTCCGATCAGCAGAGAAGGTTTTTGGCTGCAAACTTCCCTCCATTGATGAACTGTACACTGCAAGGGCCAGGAAGCGAGCGGGCAAGATCATCTCTGACCCCTCTCACCCTGGCCACAAACTCTTTGAATCACTTCCCTCTGGAAGGCAACTCCAGACTGTCAAAGCTGCCACAGCCAGACATAAAAACAGATTTTATCCACGAGTAGATGCTCTACTCAACAGCCAAAAATCTGGAGCCTCCCTTAGATCTGGTATTTTGTTGGTTTACAGGCTTGATCAATGGTGTTTTATAATTAATGTTTTATTATTATTAATGTTTAGTGTTTTCTGAGTCATTCGTAACTGTCACTGTGTGTCATGTTGTTACTTGTGGGCAGAGCACCAAGGCAAATTCCTTGTATATGAATACTTGACCAATAAACTTACTTACTTACTAACTTAAAGCAGGAGAATGGGGTTGAGAGGGAAAGATAGATTACCCATGATTGAATGGCGGAACAGACTCAAAGGGCAGAATGGGTTTTATGAACATGAGTTTAGGAATTGCAGATGCTGGTTTACACCGAAGATAGACACAAAAAACTGGAGTAACTCAGAGGGACGGGCAGCAGCTCTGGAGAAAAGGAATAGGTGACGTTTCAAATCGAGACCCTACTTCAGACATTAGTCCTGATATCGTCTGAAGAAGGGTCTCAAACAGGCGCCACCCAACCTTCTTTCCCAGAGATGTTGCCGTTGAGTTACACCGGCACATGGTGTCCTTTTCTGATATCCTTGTTGTTGTTGTTACAGATGTATCATAATGGCGGTGACCATTTGGGTCTACTCGTCGCTCATCTCCTTCTTGCCGGTGATGCAGGGCTGGAATGAGATACCTGGCATCCACTTCGACGTGGGCACCGAGTGCGTCTTCGTGACCAACTGGACATTCGCCATCGTGGCGTCCGCATTGGCTTTCTACATCCCCTTCCTCATCATGTGCTGCATGTATTTCTTCATCTACCGGGCTTCCCGGCTAAAGGCCACCAGGATCATGTCCCAGACTCTGGACCTCCACTACCACCCCAACAGCAGGCGCCCCAACAACCTGCAGCTGGAGAACAAGGCGACCAGGACCATGAGCATCATCATCTCCGTCTTCGTCATGTGCTGGCTCCCCTACTTTGTCCTCAACGTTTGGCTGGCGGTGCACGGCTCCGAGGAGACCAGCGATGTCGTGGTCCACGTCTTCAAGGTGATAACCTGGCTGGGCTACTGCAACTCCACCATCAACCCCATGCTCTACGCCTTCCTCAACCGGGACTTCCAGCGGGCGCTGAAGAAGCTGCTGGTCTGCCAGCGTTGGAGCTCACAGGTGGACATCGGCGAGGACATGGTCTCTATCGTCACCTTCTCCAAGACCGCCCAGGACGCCGAGTACAACACCAGGGCGGCCGGAGTTGCCAATGGAACCAAAAGCAAATCAAAGCCGTAGGAAGAGTTTACATGAGTTTGGACGACAGGAGTGTGGAGTGTCGGCTCCAAGTGGGGAGCAACTGGAGGTGAACAGCTGAAAGCTCTGCCTGGTTCTGTATCAGGCATTTGACCCCCATCTTTCTGCACTGACTCACTCAGTATTACTCATAATCCGTCTGAGAAAGGGATCCCAGCCCCAGAACTTGTTTGTCTGTCCATTCCCTCCGCAGGTGCTAGCTGAAGCACGGTGGTTTTAGAGATGCAGCGAGCAAACAGGCCCCTTCTTCAGCCCACTGAGTTTGTGCTGACCAACAACCACCCACACACTAGTTTTAACCTGCACACTCGTTGCAGTTTACAGAATGCCAATTAACCTACAAACCCGTACGTCTTCGGAGTGGGGGAGGAAACGGAAGATCTCAGAGCAAACCTACACGTTCACGGGGAGAACGTGCAAACTCCGTACAGACAGCACCCGTAGTCAGAATCGAACCCGGATCTCTGGTGCCTGTGAGGCATCAACTCTACCGGCTGCGCCACTTGTGTTTTACTCTCATGATTTCCCTTTTGTCCTGGACATTTCTGTACTGTCGACTTCAGCCATTGCTCTGCTAAACTCTGTTGGATTCTCTTCAACTCGCAGCATCTTTCTCTCTCGCTGCATCTCATCCCGCAACCTTTCTCTCCCCCCACAGAACCTAGCTACCACTTCTTGTGCCTACCCTTTCCCTCTGGCTTTTAGAGTCGTAGAGTGACACAGTGTGGAAACAGGCCCTTCGGCCCAACTTGCCCACACCGGCCAACAATGACCCAGCTACACTAGTCCCACATGCCTGAGTTTGGTCCATATCCCTCCAAACCTGACCTATCCATGTACCATCTAACTGTTTCTTAAACGTTGGGATAGTCCCAGCCTCAACTATCCCCTCTGGCAGCTTGTTCCATACACCCACCACACTTTGTGTGAAAAAAATCACCCCTCAGATTCCTATTAAATCTTTTCCCCTTCACCATAAACCTATGTCCTCTGGTCCTCGATTCACCTACTCTGGGCAAGAGATTCTGTGCATCTACCCTTTTACGAGTCTTGCAGGTCCCTGTCTTTCGATCGTTGTTTATTGGTGTCTCAGCTAAAGGCATCACGGAGGATGTGGCAAATGAAACCACAATTACTCTTGTTACAAACGTACGAGGTATTAGTCGTTAATGCCCGCTCACTTGGCTCCCGCGCTCGCTATGTTACACGTGTCGCAGTGTTTAATCACGTTGTGCCCTCATTATAGCAGAGAAATCACCAACAACCTTGTTGCAGTTTGTACATGATACTAATGCCCCTGTCCCACTTAGGAAACGTGAACGGAAACCTCTGGAGACTTTGCGCCCCACCCAAGGTTTCCGTGCGGTTCCCAGCGGTTGCATGTGGTTGCAGGAGGTTGCAGGTAGTGGAAACAGGTAGGGAGACTGACAAATACCTCCAGGAACCTCCGGGAACCGCACGGGAACCTTGGGTGGGGCGCAAAGTCTCCAGAGGTTTCCGTTCAGGTTTCCTAAGTGGGACAGGGGCATTAATAGCTTGTTCTAAATGTCGTCTTGTGTCCGGTCCTTGTGATGTTAGATACCACTATCGTACCGTCTCATGAGACAAGACGTCTGAGCAAAGGAAGGAGCCAAATAACCAGAATCACATTGAAACTACGAACTACTTCTCCTATAGTTTCAGTTTGGTTTATTGTCACGTGTACCGAGGTACAGTGGAGAGGTTTTGTTGTGTGCTATCCAGTCAGTGGAAAGACAAGACATGATTACAATCGAGCCATTCACAGTGCAGATACATGATGAGGGAATAACGTTTTATTGCAAGGTGAAGCTAGTAAAGTCCAATCATAGTTAGAGTAAGAAATGTTGCTGTAGGAGACGTGTGGGAAGGAACAGCAGATGCTGGATTAAAGCGAAGATCGACACAAAAAACTGGAATAACTCAGTGGGACAGGTAGCATCTTTGCATCTTCGGATTTAAGAGTGTGGAGTGATTGTAATATGTGATTATAGATCTGCTTCTGTGGCCAGCACGCAAATAGTCACTTGGGTAGGGCACCATCTTGGTACACCCAAATATACAACTACAATACTGAGAAGGTGTTCAGTAGGATGGTTAAACTAAGACCTTACTGGAAGTAGGTGACCAAAAGCTCACTATAATAGATAGGTTTTAAGAAGCATCTGAAAGGAAGAAAGAGAGGCAGGGAAGTTCAGGGAGACTTTAGACTTTAGAGATACAGTGTGGAAACAGGTCCTGCAGCGCCAGAGACCCGGGTTCAATCCTGACTACGGGTGCTGTCTGCATGGAGTTTGTACGTTCTCCCCGTGACCACGGGTTTTTTTCCCCCGGGTGCTCCCACACTCCAAAGACGTGCAGGTCTGCATGTTAATTTGTCTTCAGTAAAAATTGGAAATTGTCCCAAGTGTGCGAGGGATAGTGCTAGTGTATGGTGGTGATTGCTAGTCGGCAATCAGGGACAAAGTGCAAGATAAAGACCAGTAACGGGAGCTCCCGACTCAAGGGAGTTTGAAGGTCTCCAGTGAGGTGTATCGGATGTCAGGACGAGTCTATGTTTAAAGTCCACCCAAAGTTGGGGAAGAGAAGTGAAGACGGAGACTGTAAATGCTCCCCCTGCTCTACAGAGGGGAGACCAAGCCCGCCCTTGTCTCATTAATGTGTAGGAAGGAACTGCCGATGCTGGTTTAAACCAAAGATAGACACAAAAAGATGGAGTAACTCAGGGGGACAGGGAGCATCTCTGGAGAGAAGGAATGGGTGACGTTTTGGGTCGAGGCACTTCTTCAGGTACTCCAGACTTTTTGTGTCTATTTTCTTGTCTCAATAATTCTCATTCCTGTATGCGTGCTTTGTCTGTGTTTTTTATTTATTGCTTATCTTTATTATTTTACCGTGGATGTTTCGTTAGCTTTAGAAATGTTTGAATGCTGCACTGACTGGCTGACATTTTAAATTTCGTTGTACATGGCCCATGTTACAATGACAATAAAGAAACTATTCTATTCTATTCTATTCCTCCGTTGTCATGGCATCGTGTCCGTATTTAGTTCCACGCACAGTGTGATGATATTCAAACCTCGTGTTGAGTTGACTGCTGCCACTGTAGTCCAATGTCAACCCCCATCCACCCAACCTCACCTCCAATGTAGCTGTGAAATTAGCATTGACATTATAGTTCTCTGGCTGTTATTTCACCAAAACGGCTTTATGTACTGCTGCTGGTTTAACTGTTCACTGTCAGAATAAATTTATTTTGCATTAAAAATTGCATTGTCTTTTAGGATTTGCGTTGCAAACCTGTCAGCTTTTATTGGGACTTGGATGCCAATTGAAACTAAATAGTTAGCTTCCTTGATTGCATTTCACTCCAATACTATTGCCACAAGTCATTGAGTATTTCCAGCAGAAATTGTCAAATTCTGTATTAGTAACGGTGTCAAAGGTTATGGGGAGAATGTAGGAGAATGGGATTGAGAGGGAAAGAAAGATGAGTCATGATAGAAAGACGGAGTGGTCTCAATGGGCCAAATAGCCTAATTTTTCTCCTATAACTTATGAAGGCGGCACAGTTGCGCTGTGGGAGAGCTGTTGCCTCACAGACAGAAGCAAAGGTTGAACCCTGACTACGGTTCTCCGGTTTGTTTTATGTGGGGGGAGGGGGGAGGTGGAGGGGGGTTGGGGGAGGGGGGGGGGGGGGGGGGGGGGGGAGGGGGAGGGGGAAACTTCTTTTTTTTTCAGTTTCTTACCTTGCCGGAGATGCGATTAATTTTCGGGTTGCATTCTCCGTCACTCTGTGGCCTAACATCGATGGAGCTGGAGGCCTCTTCGGACTGACCTTGGGCCCCACCGAGGGGCGTGGACTTGCATCGGAGTCAATCCCTCGCCTGGGATTGCTCCAACCACAGCCTGCGATCTTTACATTGGGAGCTCGCAGTCTCGGGAGAGGCCGTGGATGTCGGGAGCTCCAATGTCGCGGAAGGTTCGATCGTCCGGTGGGGGGGGAGCTGACATCCCCCCGATTCAGGAACAAATCGCCTTGACGAGGAGGGCCAAACCTCCGCCAGCTACAGGAGTCAAGATCATCCCGTCAACGGAGGGCTCGAGGCCGCCGACCACGGAGGAGCAAAGAAGGGAAAAGATTGAATTTTTTTTGCCTTCCATCACAGAGAGGAATGTGGAGTTTTGTGTGTTCCGTTGCTTTTTATTGTATGACTGACTTGGCAAATGAAATTCCTCGTATGTTGCAAAACACACTTGGCTAATAAAGTATTATTCTGATTGTGACTGTGAGCGCAGCTGCAACGAGCTGATATGTTCTTCCTGTGCCCGTGTGGGTTTTCTCCGGGTGCTCTGGTTTCCTCCCACACTCCAAAGACATACAGGTTTTGGAGGTTAATTGGCTTCAGTAAAATTGTAAATTTGTATATTTTCGCTGGGGTGCAGGATGGTGCTAGTGTACGGGATGATCGCTGGTCGGACTCGATGGGCTGAAGGGCCTGTTTCTGCACTGTGTCTCTAAAGTCTGAAGTAATTCACTCAATCTATTCCCCTCATGATTTTATACACCACTATGTTTGTGTAAATGCATGTTCGTGTATGTGTGTTTAATGGGTTTTCCATGTAATCGGATGTAAATTCCTGCACACACCTCAATTAATGTTGCTTCTAAGAATAATTAACATTCATTTAGCACGTGTCACGAATTCTCCCAAGGTACTTAACCAAGAAAAATTATCAATGACATATAAGGGCGGCACAGTGACACAGTGGTAGAAACATAGAAACATAGAAAATAGGTGCGGGTGTAGGCCATTCGGCCCTTCGAGCCTGCACTGCCATTCAATATGATCATGGCTGATCATCCAACTCAATATCCTGTACCTGCCTTCTCTCCATACCCCCGATTCCTTTAGCCACAAGGGCCACATCTAATTCCCTCTTAAATATAGCCAATGAACAGGCCTTAACTACATTCTGTGGCAGAGAATTCCAGAGATTCACCACTCTGTGTAAACAATGTTTTTCTCATCTCAGTCCTAAAATTTCCCCTTTATCCTTAAACTGTGAGCCCTTGTTCTGGACTTCCCCAACATCGGAAACAATCAGCCTGTCCAACCCCTTAAGAATTTTGTAAGTTTCTATAAGTTACTGCCTTACAGCACAAGAGACCTGGGTTTGATCCTGCTACAAGTGCTCCTCTGTATGGAGTTTGTATGTTCACCCTGTGACCGTATGGATTTTCTTCGGGTGGTTATAAGTGATAGGAGCAGAATTATGAGATTCGGCCCATCAGGTCTACTCTGCCATTCAATCATGGCTGATCTATTTCTCCTTCCTAACCACATTCTCCTTCCTTCTCCACATAACCCCTGACACCCGTACTAATCAAGAATTTATCTATCTCTGCCTTAAAATCTTCCATTGACTTGGCCTTCATAGCCTCTGTGGCAAAGAATTCCACAGATTCATCACCCTCTGACCAAAGAAATTCCTCCTCATCTTCCTAAAGGAACGTCCTTTAATTCGGAGGCTATGACCTCTGGTCCCAGACTTTTCCACTAGTGGAAACATCCTCTCCACATGCACTCTATCCAAGGTGCTCTGGTTTCCTCCAAAGACATACAGGTTTGTAGGTTAATTGGCTTGGGTAAAAATTGTAAATTGTCCTTGATGTGCAGTGTGTGCTAGTGTGACGGGGATCGCTAGTCAGCACGGACTCGGTGGGCTGAAAGGCCTGTTTCCGCGCTGTATCTCTAAACTGAACTAAACTAAAAGTCATCCAGTGGATTTGGGCCCCAGCTAATACAAAATGGATGCTTTAGTTTAATAAGAGTTGTGGCGTTCTGGCTTCACAAAGAATAATCACTGACGATGCTGCCACTTCAACTAATTGCCTCACATTGTTTCAGAGTCATGGGTGGAAATTTTTATTTCAAACTGAAGATAGGCACAAAAAGCTGGAGTAACTCAGGGACAAGCAGCATCTCTGGAGAGAAGGAATGGGTGACGTTTCGGGTTGAGACCCTTCTTCAGACTAGTTGGGGATAAGGGAATCAAGAGATATAGACGATGATGTGGAGAGATAAAGGACAATGAATGAAAGATGATAAAGGAAACGGGCCATTGGTAGCTTTGTTGGGTGAAACGGCATTTCGTTTGGACCTCAAGGGGTCCAAATGACAATTAAATGTATCTTGTATCTTGAAGCAACCTGTTTCCTTTCTCATCATTACATTTTTTGCATATCTTTCATTCATTGTGTTTTATCTCTAAATTATCGTCCATATCTCTTGTTTCCCTTATCCCGAACTAGTCTGAAGAAGGGTCTGGACCTGAAACGTCACCCATACCTTCTCTCCAGAAATGCTGCTGCCTGTCCCGCTGAGTTGCTCCAGCTTTTTGTGTCTATCTTTGGTTTAAACCAGCATCTGCAGTTTCTTCCTAGACATTAATTTCAAGCTGTCTGTTTGTTTACTCAAGCTAATTAGAAATGTGATGTGAAAAGTATAACAACATGAATCCCTTTAGGAAGTTATTATTAAGCACCATTGGGACCTGTGTAAAATTGCGTTGTGGAGCACGTCTGCTGATGCTCTTATAGATGGGGCTGAGCTGTGAAACTGACTTTAGGGACCGCAGCCTAATAATGTATTCACAATTAAAATGCATGGCTGCATTTAAGGACAAAGTGGGTAAGGCCATCAGAGAGTTGGGAAGAGGAAGATTTGATGATGGAGGCAATGTGATGAGGGAATGAGATGAGCCCTATGTGGACCATCAAATTCCAGCATTAGATTCTGGGAAATGTACCACTCGGCCTTCAGATACATTAAAGTGGAGAGGCTTCAGGGGGATACCTCCTTTAGAATGGATAGACGTGTGTGTAAATACCCAACAGCTGGCAAGGTTATTTATTTCCACAAATAGCGGCACGGTGGCGCCGAGATAGAGCTGCTGCCTTACAGCGCCAGAGACCCGGGTTCCATCCACACTATGGGTGCATGACTGTATAGAGTTTGTATGTCCTCCCCATGACATGCATGGGTTTTCTCCCGCACTCCAAAGGCTTACAGGTTTGCAGATTAAATGACTTGGGTGTAAATGCAAAATTGGCCCTAGTGTATGTAGGGTATTGTTAATGTGCGGGGATCGCTGGCCGGTGCAGACTAGGTGGGCAGAAGGGCCTTTTTCTGAGCTGTATCTCTAAACTAAACTAAACTAAATGAAAAATTTGCTCAGTCAGGCTGAATATTCTGTTTCCATACTGTATTATATGTGGCAAACTCAGTGCTTCAAGGGTCCAAATTCAGTTCAGATCAGTTTAGTTTAGTTTGGAGACAGCGTGGAAACAGGCCTGTAGGCCCACTTGAGCCCATGCCGACCATCGATCATCTGTTCACACTAGCTCTCTGTTAGCCCACTTTCGCATCCACTCCCTACACACTAGGAACAAGGAGGAGTGTCTTTGGGATGTCAGAGGAAACCTATGCGGTCACAGGGAGAGCGTGCAAACTCTCCACAGACAGCATCCAAGGTCAAGCTTCAAGTTCTCATAGTTAAGGGGTTGGACAGGCTAGATGCAGGAAGAACTTTCCCGATGTTGGGGACGTCCAGAACAAGGGGTCACAGTTTAAGGATAAATGGGAAATCTTTTAGGACTGAGATGAGAAAAACATTTTTCACACAGAGAGTGGTGAATCTGTGGAATTCTCTGCCACAGAAGGTAGTTGAGGCCAGTTTATTGACTATATTTAAGAGGGAGTTAGATGTGGCCCTTGTGGCTAAATGGATCAGGGGGTATGGAGAGAAGGCAGGTACAGGATACTGAGTGGGATGATCAGCCATGATCATATTGAATGGCGGTGCAGGCTTGAAGGGCCGAATGGCCTACTCCTGCACCTATTTTCTATGTTTCTAGCTTACTTTCTCCCCACCCCTGCAATCGGTCTAAAGAAGTGACCCGACCCGAAACGTCATCTACCGATGTTCTCCAGAGATGCTGCCTGACCTGCTGAGTTACTTCAGCATTTTGTGTCTTTCCTTCGTAAACCAGCATCTGCAGTTCCTTGTTTTTACCCAAGGGTCAATATCGAACCCGGGTTTCTGGCGCTGTGAGGCAGCAGCTCTACCAGCTGCGTCTCCGTGCCACACCAGTTGCTTGACAGAAAACGTTTTGTCAAGAAAGTTTCAGCAGACCGACCACACGTATGTTGCCTTGTCAGTTGGTTATTAAAACAGAGAATGATGTTGGTACTGGTTTATTATTGCACTGAGATGCAGTGAAAAGCTTTGCCTTGTATGTTGACCAGGCGAACCAGGCCATACATAAGTACAACCACACACATAAGTACAACAGATAGTCAACACTTCTTCAGACCGATTGCAGGGGTGGGGAGAAAGAAAGCTAGAAGGGCTTCCACCTTGACCTTGGGTGCTGTCTGTGTGGCGTTTACATGTTCTCCCTCTGACCGCGTGGGTTTCCTCTGACTCCCCAAAGACGTGCAGGTTTGCAGGTGAATTATCCTCTGTAAATCACCCCTATTGTGTAGGGAGAGGATGTGAAAGTGCAATAACATAGAACTAGTGTAAACGGCTGACTAGCGTGGACTCAATGGGCCGACGGGCCCGTTTCCACGCTGTCTCTCCAAACTAAATAGTGTGAAAAGAGAAAGGAAACACAGTGCAGAATATAATGGTACAGCTGCAGAGAAAGTGCAGATATAATTTAAAAAAGTGCAAGGGCAACAAAGTGGTAGGTCGGAGATCGGGAATGCTTCGTCACTTAACAAAGATCTCTTCATAGTCTGATAATAGTGGGGGAAGAAGTTGTTTCTGAAACTGGTGGTACGTGCGTTTTAAGCTTTTGCATCATTCAGATTCAGATTCAGATTCAGATTCAACTTTAATTGTCATTGTCAGTGTACAGTACAGAGACAACGAAATGCATTTAGCATCTCCCTGGAAGAGCGACATAGCATATGATTTGAATAAATATTTACATTAGCATATAGACAAATGCGGGTTGCAGACATAGGAATTTGCCTCTGTGGGAGGAGTGATGTTGGGAAGCCGCAATGGGAGGGGGGTGGGGGATGGCAGTCACCGAGGTACGTTGTTGAATAGAGTGACAGCCGCCGGAAAGAAGCTGTTCCTGGACCTGCTGGTCCGACAACGGAGAGACCTGTAGCGCCTCCCGGATGGTAGGAAGGTAAACAGTCCATGGTTGGGGTGAGAGCAGTCCTTGGCGATGCTGAGCGCCCTTCGCAGACAACACTTGCTTTGGACAGACTCAATGGAGGGGAGTGAGGAACCGGTGATGCGTTGGGAAATTTTCACCACCCTCTGCAAGGCCTTCCGGTCGGAGACAGAGCAGTTGCCATACCATATTGTGATACAGTTGGTAAGGATGCTCTCGATGGTGCAGCGGTAGAAGTTCACCAGGATCTGAGGAGACAGATGGACCTTCTTCAGTCTCCTCAGGAAGAAGAGATGCTGGTGAGCCATATACTGCTCAATGTGAGAGGGGAGAAGAGGGAATGATCAAGGTGTGAGCGGTCCTTGATTATGTTGTGAGGGAGGTGTGAGGAGGATGCTAGGAGACTGCAAGGTGACTTGGATAGGCTGGGTGAGTGGGCAAATGTTTGGCAGATGCAGTTTAATGTGGATAAATGTGAGGTTATCCATTTTGGTGGCAAAAAAAAAGGAAAGCAGATTTTGGGAAAGGGGGAGATGCAGCGAGACCTGGGTGTCATGGTACACCAGTCATTGAAGGTAGGCATGCAGGTGCAGCAGGCAGTAAAGAAAGCGAATGGCATGTGGGCTTTCATAGCAAGAGGATTTGAGTATAGGAGCAGGGAGGTTCTACTGCAGTTGTATAGGGTCTTGGTGAGACCACACCTGGAGTATTGCGTGCAGTTTTGGTCTCCAAATCTGAGGAAGGACACTATTGCCATAGAGGGAGTGCAGAGAAGGTTCACCAGACTGATTCCTGGGATGTCAGGACTGTCTTATGAAGAAAGACTGGATAGACTTGGTTTATACTCTCTAGAGTTTAGGAGATTGAGAGGGGATCTTATAGAAACTTACAAAATTCTTAAGGGGTTGGACAGGCTAGATGCAGGAAGATTGTTTCCGATGTTGGGGAAGTCCAGGACAAGGGGTCACAGCTTAAGGATAAGGGGGAAATCCTTTAAAACCGAGATGAGGAAACTTTTTTTCACACAGAGAGTGGTGAATCTCTGGAACTCTCTGCCACAGAGGGTAGTTGAGGCCAGTTCATTGGCTATATTTAAGAGGGAGTTAGATGTGGCCCTTGTGGCCAAGGGGATCAGAGGGTATGGAGAGAAAAGGCAGGTACGGGATACTGAGTTGGATGATCAGCCATGATCATATTAAATGGCGGTGCAGGCTCGAAGGGCCGAATGGCCTACTCCTGCACCTAATTTCTATGTTTCTATGTTTCTATGTTGGCTGCTGGCGAGATGGTGCCAGAGCATGGCGACTCTTTGCATGCTAGCCCCAGAGGAGTATTTGCCATGTGTAGGAAGGCACAGCAGGTGCTGATTTACACCGAAGATAGACACAAAATGCTGGAGTAACTCAGTGGGTCAGGCAACATCTCTGGAGAAAAGGATGCTGTGGGTCTTCAGGAGGAAGGGAAACGAGAGATTTGAAAAGGCACATAGAACACATTAATGGAAGGCATGCAAAAGGACAAAATAAAGTCAGCAACGATAATCAAGGAACGTGGAGCCCACAATGGGCACAAAGGATTTACCAACATCCATTACAATTCAACCAATGTGACTCTTCTAGTATCAATTCAGTTCAGTTCAGTTTAGTTTATCGTGACGTGTACCAAGGTACAGTGAAAAGCTTTTGTGTGCTAACCAGCTAGCGGAAAGATAATGCATGACTACAAACAACCCATTCTCAGTGTACAGATATAGTACATGATAAGAGAATAACGTTTAGTGCAAGGTAAAGCCAGTAAAGTCTGATCAAAGATAGTCCGATAGTATTTCTAGGCTGTGGGCCGAGCATCAAAAATGTGTCTAGAAATCAGTTTTCGTGACCCGTCACCAAACTACATGAAATTCCACAGATTTAGATGAAATATAATTGAGAAGGAAGTCATAACTCGTCATTGCCGAAAGTTGCACATTAATTAATTAAACTAATTAGAAAATGAGATAAATAATGAGGGGAAATAAGCGCCATCTAGTGGCCAATGCCCGTATTACACCATGGGCAGCCTATTTCTGTGTTGCAGTCCATTTAAACTATATATTATTATACCAATATATATAAATAACCTGTAAATATGAATGTAATCATATATAATTAAGTATAATTATATTATATAAAAATAATATGATGAATATAATTGTGGGTGCTTTTTTTAATGACTGTCGCAGAGATCCTGCTCCTGAACCAGCCTAATTAATGGGTTAGGGCAGTTTGTGTGAGTTCCTCCCTTTACTGAACCCCACTGACTGCCAGTGTGCAGAGTGGGGGTGACGGCCATAGTGGGAGCGGGGCAGTGCCAGGCAGGCATGTTCCAGTCGCTTTAATAGGAAATTAAATGAGACTATAGCACATGTCCCAGGTTTTGAGGGCTCATGAACCTGCCTAATTAAAGGGTCAGGACAAATCCTCTAGGTTTTCCCATTTACTGAACCCCGCTTACTGCCAAAGTGGGGAGAGTGGGGGTAACGTCCATAGTGGGACTGGGGCAGTGCCAGACCTGTAAGAGACTGGTCTTATTTCTGATGTAAATGTCACATCCTGGCCAAGAATCGAATGTTCGATGTTTACTCGATGAATATTCATTTTAAGCTCCAATGAGCTTATATTTATGTTATAGAACCCCCCTCCCCCCGATGGTGCCTTTGCAAATGAGGGCTATTACCTTTAACCTAAAAGAACCCTAAAAGTGTTGCATTGTTTATCTCTAGTTTGTGTGTGTGTCTGTGTATGCCTTTCAAACGTGTATCTGTGGATGTAAGTGTGTATATACGTGTGGATGGATGTATGTGTGCATGTATGTTTGGATGTGTACATGTATGTCAGCGTGTGAATGGATGTGTGTGTGCGGATTTATGTGTGCATGTATGTGTGTGTTTGCATGCATGGAAGTGTGCATATGGATGGATGTGTGTGTGTGGATGTGCGTATGTGTGGATCGGTGGGTGGATTGTCGCAGCTATTCACTGACACACCATTATCATAAGTAATTCACTCATTGTTTAAATAATTTAACCAAATAAACAGTGAAATGATCCACATTGAAATAAAACTTTATATAATCATTTTTTCCACAATTTATTTCTTTTGTGTACTTTGAACCTTTACAAATGATGCAATGCGCTGGTAGGACATGCCTGCGGTCAGTGTGCTCGACAGTTGCTGTTTGTTGACTATGACTTGTCATGGATTGAAGCAGTCTCTTTGGGGCCGGGCTTCACCATCAGGAACTGCCTCTTGAGGTGATTCACCTGTTTCAGGCTTTTCAGCGTCTTCAACTCAATTGAAAGAAGAAAAAGAAAACGGAAACGGAATGAAAAGTAAAATAAATCAACATCTTCAAATATATCTTTTCATTTTTCAAAGTAACATCATATGACCATAAGTAAAAAGATTTGTTCTTTGAGTCCTATCATTACCTTTCTTCCTTCTAGACTTTGCTATCGCTTGATTTATTGTTGTTATGTTGCAGAAGTGACGATAGCACTCTGCATGATAACCCGGGATACACTGCTGCCTCCTGATAATTGAAGATCATATGTGTCAGGGTGTATTTTACATCTTTTCATGTTTTACATTATGTAAGACAATATCGACATATCAATGAGGAAATTAAACATGTATGCATGTCCAGGTAGATGGGATGGCAAGTCTGCAAATTACCAAATTAGTGTTCATTAAAGCACAGTGCATGTCCACACAAAATCTTTTGTGCAGACAGGCTCTGAAGAGTGGAGGGGCAGAAGCTGCAGAAAAAAAAACGCTCATATTACTTAGGTCTGCATGGACTTCAATTCATAAAATGTCAATCTCTTCTTAATGTCAATGAGACTGACACTGTAATTTACTGCCATAGATAAGACTTCAAGTGCAGGAGCAGAGAGTGCAGAATAGATAGAGAAAGAAACACCTCATAGTACCTAGGTCTGCATGGACTTCCATTCATAAAGTGTCAACCTCTATTTAATTCAATGAGACTTACACTGAAATTTACTACAATTGATAAGTTATTTTAAGTTTAAGTAGAGGCTACAGAAAAAACCCCATCTCATAGTCATTACGTCTGCATGGACTTCAATTCTTGAAATTTCAACCTCTTCTTAATGTTAATAAATGTTGTTAATTAAAAATAATTAATAAATCAATTAATAATTGTTAATAAATAATGTTAATTAATCTTAATAAAATTCCACCTCCAGTTTAAATTCCATTTGGAATATTTTGGAGGACCAAGAAACCAAGAAGAATGTTAATGAGAATAACAATAGGTTACTACCATAGAAAAACTAGTTCAAGTTCACATATCACCAATTCATTTCTACAGAAACATCAACCATTTCTGACCATTTCTCACTGCAATGGAAGACTATAAATTGCGATCGATATCCCTCCGTTTTTCTCCCGTTATCGGGGCCTGAAAACGGTCGCTACAGACGGCGCTATGTACAGCCTTCCCCCCCCCACCCGCCCGCGGAGATGATCCACAGCTCCGCATTTGCGAATCGGCCGCTTATTAATTGAGACCGTGGCTTCACTATACCTAGGCCCCGCGGTCGGAGCACTTTTTCCCGGTAAGTTATCGCAGGCAGCTCCGAGATTAGCTGTTAAAGACTTATTACTCTACAACAAGCTGGCATTAGTGATAATGTTTAATTGACTGTGCTATGGAAACATATAGTTTAGGCCCTCAACTTCATGAATTAATGAGTGAGTGAATGAATGAATGAATGAATGAATGTATGAATACATTTATTCACATTATAAAAGGGTGCATTAAATTAATTAAAGTCCATAAAGATAGATTTTCATAAATTCAGACTTTAGATCTTACCTTTCAGTTAGAGTTGATTCCTGGCTGTCTTCTTTGTTTTGGAGCACCTCAGCAGAGACTTTGCTTTCAAGGCTTTCTTCCACTTAGCAGCACATTCTTCAGCCTTTTTAATGCTTTTCTCACTAAATTCAATTAACCTGCTGCAAGTTTCCACGACATGTATTCCACAGAACAACAAATCGGAATCTCCAGTAAAACTGGCATCAGTGAAGAAGCCCCCTCAGCCATTTTGTGTGCTAGCGTGAAGCAAAGCGCGTGACTAGCCAACTGGCCGACAACTCAAAGTTAAACGTGCTTTGATTAGACTAAAATTACCCGAAAATGTTCAGTTTTTTCTCTAATTTAATAAAAATGTGCAAGTCTTGTTCATGACGAGTTTCAGGGGTGATTTATATATATTTTTTACCCAATATGTGAACATTTCATGTAGTTTGGTGACTTAGGTCTCGAAACTGTAGAATAAAGCTCCTCGGCACACAGCCTATCCAGCATTGCTCTCTGGTTGTGGTAGGATTGTTCACTTCCCTGATAACAGTTGGGAAGAAACTGTTCTCAGAATCTGGAGGTGTGCCTTTTCACACTTCTGTACCTTTTTGCGAAGAGGGGAGAAGAGGGAGTGGCTAGGGTGCGACTCATCTTTGATTATGCTGCTGGCCTTGCCGAGGCAGCGTGAGGTGTAAATGGAGTCAATGGAAGGGAGGTTGGTTTGTGTGATTGTCAGGGCTGAGATCACAATTCTCTGCAGTTTCTTGCGGTCTTGCATGGAGTTGTTCCCAAACCAAGCTGTGATGCGTGCCGAAGACTTATCCACTTGAAACCATGAGCTGAGACAGGCAGCAGTGTGCTAATCCCGAGCATTGATTGATTGATAGATAGATAGATAGATAGATAGATAGATAGATAGATAGATAGATAGATAGATAGATAGATAGATAGATAGATAGATAGATAGATAGATAGATAGATAGATAGATAGATAATTTATTATCACGTTGCAGTGAAATTCTTTGTTTTCCATATCATACACAAAGGATGCAATGAGTCGTCACTAACAGGGCGTCGACAATGTGTGACAGAGACAAGTGCAAGGGCTGCAATGAGGTTGGTTGGGAGATGGGGACTACACCCTGAGTGTATGAGGGGATCGTTCTGCATTCTGATAACATTAGGGAAGAAGGTGTACCTGAATCTAGTGGCACATGCTTCCAAGCTTTAGGATCTTCTGCCTGATGCGAGAGGGGAGAAGAGGGAAGAGGGGTGTAAATTATTCTGGATGATGTTGACTGCTTTTTCGAGTAGTCAAGGTGTAGAGCAGTAAGAGAAATTAGTGAAGCGTAGGTGCGCAGCGGTAGAGTTGCTGCCTTAGAGCGGCAGAGACCTGGTTTCAATCCTGACTATGGGTGATGTCTGCACGGAGTTTGTACATTCACTACAAACTGGCAGCTCAGACACTCAGGCCTGGTGGGCTGGCAGCTCAGTCACTCAGGCCTAGTGGGCTGGCAGCTCAGAAACTGCCAGAAATTCTGCCCAAAACAGGTGAGAACTCTGTGAGAGAGAGAAGGGGGGGAGGGTGGAGAGATCAATTTTGGCAGATCACAGCAGCTCAGTCTATCCTGGCCTGGATCACTCAGGCCTGAAGTGGGAGAAAAATGGCAGCTCAGAAACTGCCAGAAATTCGTGCCCAAAGTGAACAGGTGAGAAAAATGCTCTGGCATTAGAGAGAGAGGGGGGGTTTCACGGCTAATAGGGGCCTTGTGGGCTGAAATTAGTGGTTTCAGGCAGAAGAATCAATTTTAGACATTTTTCATCTTTTCTGCAGATCACAGCAATGAAGGAGGAAATATCCTGGCCTGGATCTCACAGGGAGCCAATGAAGGGAGGGAGAAAAATACTGGGGGTGAGGTTTAATACTTGCAGGGGGAATATTTACTGGTGGACCGATGGGACTCCTCCTGGACTAGGTCTGATGGGTGGAATGGGCTCGTTAAAAAAAAAATTTGAGTGAAATCTCAGTGAAAGATACTTTTTCTGGACTTTTCGGGGCATTTAGGGCGAAAATGCTCCTCCTGGGCTAATACGGGCATTAGGGGGGAAAGGGACGGGTTTCACGGCTAATAGGGGCCTTGTGGGCTGAAATTAGTGGTTTCAGGCAGGCCAAACAACTAATTTCATTTCACTTCCATTTTATTTCAAGCTTAGGGCAGGCCAAACAGCTCATTGATTTTTCATTTCATTTCCATTGCCATTGTAGTTTCAAGCACAAGGCAGGCTGAACAGCTCATTGTATTTTCATTTCACTTCCATTGCCATTGCAGTTTCAAGCACAGGCCAGAACAAACAGCTGATTGGATTTTCTTTTCATTTCATTTTCATTGCCATTGCAGTTTCAAGCACAGGGCAGCTCAAACAGCAGATTGCATTTTCATTTCACTTCCATTGCCATTGCAGTTTCAAGCACAGGCCAGAACAAACAGCTGATTGGATTTTTATTTCACTTCCATTGCATAGAAAGATAGAAAATAGGTGCAGGAGTAGGCCATTCGGCCCTTCGAGCCTGCACCGCGATTCAATATGATCATGGCTGATCATCCAACTCAGTATCCTGTACCTGCCTTCTCTCCATACCCCCTGATCCCTTTAGCCACAAGGGCCACATCTAACTCCCTCTTAAATATAGCCAGCTTTTTTGTGTAACCTGGCCTCAACTACCTTCTGTGCAGAGAATTCCAGAGATTCACCACTCTCTGTGTGAAAAATGTTTTCCTCATCTCGGTCCTAAAAAATTTCCCCCTTATCCTTAAACTGTGACCCCTTGTTCTGGACTTCCCCAACATCGGGAACAATCTTCCTGCATCTAGCCTGTCCAACCCCTTAAGAATTTTGTAAGTTTCTATAAGATCCCCCCTCAATCTTCTAAATTCTAGCGAGTACAAGCCAAGTCTATCTAGGCTTACTTCATATGAAAGTCCTGACATCCCAGGAATCAGTCTGGCGAACCTTCTCTGTACTCCCTCTATGGCAAGAATGTCTTTCCTCAGATTAGGAGACCAAAACTGTACGCAATACTCCAGGTGTGGTCTCACCAAGACCCTGTACAACTGCAGTAGAACCTCCCTGCTCCTAGACTCAAATCCTTTTGCTATGAATGCTAACATACCATTGGCTTTCTTCACTGCCTGCTGCACCTGCATGCCTACATTTAATGACTGGTGTACCATGACACCCAGGTCTCATTGCATCTTCCCTTTTCCTAATCGGCCACCATTCAGATAATAGTCTACTTTCCTGTTTTTGCCGCCAAAGTGGATAGCCTAACATTTATCCACATTATACTGCATCTGCCATGCATTTGCCCACTCACCCAGCCTATCCAAGTCACTTTGCAGCCTCCTAGCATCCTCCTCACAGCTAACACTGCCACCCAGCTTCGCGTCATCCACAACACTCTTACCCCTTATACAATTATGTTGTAAAGTGGCCCTTTTTGATTTTTGCCCTGGATTTGTCTGCCTGCCACTTTTAATTTTCACCTTGCTACCTATTGCTTCTACCCTCATTTTACACCCCTCTGTCTCTACGCTCACACATTTAAGAAACCCTTTCCATTTAACTCCATCCTCGACTATCCCATTGCCATTGCAGTTTCAAGCACAGGGCAGCCCAAACAGCTGATTGCATTTTCATTTCACTTCCATTGCCATTGCAGTTTCAAGCACAGGCCAGAACAAACAGCTGATTGGATTTTTATTTCACTTCCATTGCCATTGCAGTTTCAAGCACAGGGCAGGCCAATCCAAACAGCTGATTGCATTTTCATTTCCATTGCCATTGCAGTTTCAAGCACAGGGCAGGCCAAGCCAAACAGCTGATTACATTTTCATTTCATTTCCATTGCCATTGTAGTTTCAAGCACAGGGCAGGCCAAGCCAAACAGCTCATTGCATTTTCACTTCTTTTCCATTGCCATTGCAGCTTCAAGCACAGGCCAGACCAGGCCAAACAGCTCATTGCATTTTCACTTCATTTCCATTGCCATTGCAGTTTCAAGCACTGGGCAGGACGGGCCATACAGCTCATTGAATTTTCATTTCATTTCCATTGCCAAAGCAATTTCAAGCACAGGGCAGGCCAAACAACTCATTTTATTTTCATTAAAGGCTAACAAATCATTTATTGCAAGTACATTGCATGATTTTTTTTATTTTTCATCGATGGGAAACAATCCTCGGCAGAGGAGGACTGTGAGTAAGATGGCCAATAATCATAGTGATATATGGTAGCATTTTTTCTAAAATCAATATACAGCGCAGACAGGAAGTGGTCAAGATGAGACTTTTAATTATATAGATATCAACCCCATTCTCCTGCCTTCTTCCCTTAATCCTGATACCCTTACTAATCACTAGTCAACCTCCATTAAAAATATCAATTTACTTGGCCTCCACAACCATGTGTGGCAATGAATTCACACCCCTCTGACAAAAGAAATTCCAAAACGTCTCCTTTCTAATGATACATCCACTTATTCTGAGGCTATAGTCTCTGGTCCTAGACTCTCCCACTTGTGGAAACATCCTCTCCACATCCACTCCATCCAAGCCTGTACACGTGACAATAAACTAAACAAATTATCTTTTGTCTATTTAAAGATAGTGGAGTCAGGGGATATGGAGAGAAGGCAGGAACAGGGTACTGATTGTGGATGATCAGCCATGATCACATTGAATGGCAGCGCTGGCTCGAAGGGCCGAAGGGCCGAATGGCCTACTCCTGCACCTATTGTCTATTGTCTAAACTAAACTCAACTCAACATCTGCAGTTGTTTGGTTTGGTTTTCAAAGCTGCCATTAATTAGCTTCATGAAAACAAAGTCCTGTGAAAGGTAATGAACTGAAAATGAAAGCTAAAAATCCTTAAACAGGTCGAAATTGTACGAGATATTAGATCAATCTTCTGTTTTGCAAGAGGGAATTTCAGCTAATTAGATTTGGAATCGAAGATTACCTCCGTTAATTGTGACCTTGAAGCTGCCAGATGTGATATTAATATCCATCTGGTTCACTAACAACCTTGAAAGCATTAACATTTAAAAAACAGTTAGATAGGTACGTGGACAGGACAGGTTTGGAGGGATATGGGTCAAACGCAGGCAGGTGGGACTAGTGTAGCTGGGACATGTTGGCCGGTATGGGCTAGTTGGTCCGAAGGGCCTGTTTCCACACTGTATCACTCTATGACTCTCTGACTATATGACTCTAATGGGCCTGTCCCACTTGGGTTAATTTTTGGCGACTGTCATAGACACAGCAGATTGCTGAAAAAACAGCGATTGGACCCCCCTTCGACATAAAATTTGAAATAGAATCATTACTTTAACAACGAAAAAAGGTCAGCAAAGCCAACAACCTACATTAACCTGGCGACAACTACGACATCAACTACATCAGAAGAAGTCAAGCTACGCTCATAGGCGTCAAACCCACTGTCGCCAACTGTCTCCGAAATTTTTCACCAGAAAGACGCTACAACTCTTTGGGCGACTGAGGGCACTAATAATAATAATAATAATAATAATAATAATAATAATATATTTTATTATCATTGCACATAAGAGCAACGAGATTTGGTATGCAGCTTCCATCCGATGTCATAACATAAATAACTAATACAATTTAGATTTAGATACCCCGAGAACATGGTTTGTAAAAAGAACAGTAAAACAGTCAAACAGACTAAAGTGCAGATGTGTCTGTGCGACGTGACCATCCGAGGGAGACAGTCCAGGGGGGAATGGGGGGCACTCAGCAGGGCCGGTTCAGAGCCGCTATAGCTCTGGGAATGAAGCCATATAGGCGACAAACCGACAACAATGTGGTGACAGCCTAGTCGACTGTAGTCGCCTAAATAATCGTCTAAGTAGGACAGGCCCTTTAGTATACTAGTTATCTTCCCTCTCCACCCTTGGTCCTTGTGCATGGTCTTGACTTGAAACGTCATAAATGTCTTTCCACCCACAGTTGCTCAACCCGTTGAGTCCCTCCAGCAGATTGTTTGTTGTTCAGACCTGCTCTGGCTTCTCCATATCACCAAGTGATGTTTCAGCTGGTGATGTTTCATTTGCCTGACATTGTTCCCGTCCTGACTTACTGCAAAATAAATCTATATTTAATTAACTGATAGCGATAAAAAATAATGGGCGATAACATATCCAGTGATAAAAAGCTATAAACAAATCACCACATGCATTGTCTGAACACAAAAGACACATGAAGTCACACAGTGTGAAAACAGACAACTGTGGCCCAACTTGCCCATGCCAACCAACATGCCCCCTCTACACTAGTCCCACCTGCCCGCGCTTGGCCCATAGCCCTCTAAACACGTCCTATCCATGTTCCTGTCTAACAGTTTCTTAATTGTTGCAATAGTCCCTGCCTCAACTACCTCCTCTGGCAGCTCGTTCCACACACCCACCAACCATGTGAAAAGATTCACAACGACAGTAGCAGGGTGTCACGGTGGTGCAGTGGTAGAGTTGCTGCCTTACAGCGCCAGAGACCCGGGTTTGGTCTTGACTATGGGTGGGTTATCGGGTCTGCGGCGGGAGAGTTAGGATTACTGTCTGACGTTGGGAGTTCTAACCATGTCAGTGCAGACTCCGCCTCGACTTGAACAGGAGCATTAACAGCAGCTGCTGAACTCTAACTGGCCTCAGGAGGCCACACGCAAATTGGAGAAACCACACCTCTTATATTCCGCTTGGCCAGCAATCAACCCAGCGGTACGAGTAATGATTTCCCTTGCATCCCCTCTCTCTCTCCGTCCCTCCCCCACCCTAGTCGTCGTACTAGTTTCACTGTTGAGTTTCAGTCGGTATAACTCGTTATCACCTACACCACCACCAACAATGGACCATTGTGGGCCCCATTTTTCCTTCATCACCGTTACTTTTTGCATATCTTTCATTCATTTGTTCTATATCTCTCTATAATACCGTCTATATCTCTCATTTCCCTTTCCCCTGACTCTCAGCCGGCAGAAGGGTCTGCACTCTGAAACGTCACCTATCCCATTTCTCCAAAGATGCCGCCTGTCCCGCTGAGTTACTCTAGCTTTTTCTGTCTATCTTCGGTTCAAACCAGCATTTGCAGTTCCTTCCTACACGTCAGGACATGAGACTTTGGTAACTTCATGTGACTGCGAGTGGCATCATGTTGAACGTGATGGAAATGGTGCTACAATCAGTCACCTTCATGTGAAAGATACAAACAGTGACCTACAAAATACTGCTGTTAAATGTGCCATCACAGCTCCCTCACAACTCCTAAAACATCTTCAGAGGGTCAATTAAAATTCAGCCATCATTCATTGCAATATATATAATTAACATCGCAGAAGTGTCAAATGCCAACATCTCTCTGGCATTTGTCACCCAAAAAAGAATCATTCCAAGCACCCACCTCTGCATCAGTCTGAGTAGCTGACATCAAAGCACTTAAAGGAATAACGGGAGGAATACATGATGGCTTTTCAGGCGTGAAACAGCTAGACTGAAAGATGATATTAGCAACAAATATGTTGAGAGAAAATAGTTTTTGTTCTTTACGGAAAGAAAGTCGCATGGTTCAATGTTAACCTAGTAATATTTTCTGGAACTGTGTAAAGATAAGGCCATACTGGAAAAATGTTAATGCAGCTGTAAAAATTATCTTGGGTTACAAAATCCCAAATACCGGCCCTGTGATGTATCTGGGGCGTATTAAAGATATTGTAAAAATAGAAGATACATATTTGATTAAAGTTTTGCTTGCAGCAAGTAGGAAGGCCATTACCAGGCAGTGGCTTAGTGAAAAAAGTCCAAAACAGGAACAGTGGTTAAAAATTGTGCGAGACATCTTTAATATGGAGAAATTAATATATTCCTTGAGAGTCAACGAAAATTCATTTGAGATCTGGGAAAAATGGACCGTTTATTTGAGCCATGGCACCAATTAGATAAATGCCGAGTTAGATATGGGAAGATTGCGTTATATAGAACTAGATGGTATGTTTCTATGAATATTGAACTATCTCCAGATAACTAATCAATGTAATGTTTTTCTTTTTTTAAGTTGGTAAGTGAACCACACGCTCTTATACCAATTTTTTTTTTTTATTTACTTCTTTTTTTTCCCTTATCTACTTTTTTTTTTTGATTGCTGTTTTTCTTATTTTGTTTTATTTATGGTGATGGTGTTGCACTGTTTTGTGTATATCTCTTAAAAATCAATAAAAATTTAAGTGACAAAAAAAAGCAATAGCCCAGAGTAGGGGAATCGCGGACCAGAGGACATAGGTTTAAGGTGAAGGGGGAAAGATTTCATCAGAATCTGAGGGGTAACTTTTTCACATAAAGGGTGGTGGGTTTATGGAACGAGCTGCCAGAGGAGGTAGTTGAGGCTGGGACTATCGCAACGTTGAAGAAACAATTACACAGGTACATGGATAGGACAGGTTTAGAGGGATATGGGCCAAATGCAGGTAGGTGGGACTAATGTAGATGGGACATGTTGTCCGGTGTGGGCAAGTTGGGCTGAGGGGCCTGTTTCCACACTCTATCACTCTATGATTCTAAATCAACGGTGGTGTCGGGCCAACTTGCCCACCGCAGAACCGAGAAACCCGCCTGAAGATGCAAGTCCCAAGCCTGGCCTCTCCTCGTCCCCAATGACCAGGCATAGAAACATAGATATATTACAACATAGAACCTAGGTGCAGGAGTAGGCCATTCATCCCTTCGAGCCTGCACCGCCATTCAATATGATCATGGCTGATCATTCAAAATCAGGATGTTTAAGAAAGAACAGCAGATGCTGGAAAAATCGAAGATAGACAAAAATGCTGGTGAAACTCAGTGGGTGAGGCAGCATCTATGGAGCGAAGGAATAGGCGACGTCTCGGGTCGAGAAGGGACTCGACCCGAAACGGTGAATCTCTGGAACTCTCTGCCACAGAAGGTAGTTGAGGCCAGTTCATTGGCTATATTTAAGAGGGAGTTAAGGTATGGAGAGAAGGCAGGTACAGGATACTCAGTTGGATGATCAGCCATGATCATATTGATTGGCGGTGCAGGCTCGAAGGGCCGAATGGCCTACTCCTGCACCTAATTTCTATGTTTCTATGTTTCCTTCGCTGCATAGATGCTGCCTCACCTACTGGGTTTCACCAGCATTTTTGTCTACCATTCAAAATCAGGAGTACCCTGTGTCTGCTTTTTCCCCATTTCCCTTGATTCTGTTAGCCCTAAGAGCTAAATCTCTCTCTCTTGAAAACCTCCTGTGAATTGGCCTCCACTGCCTTTTGTGGCAGAGAATTGAACTCTCTGGGTGATTCCGGCTAATGTAAGCCCAGGCGATCCATTCTTTCATCACATGTCAGCAGGAACCTTCTTTATGCAAAGAATAATAGGAGTATGGAATAAGCTGCCAGAGGAGCAAGTTGAGGCAAATATTATAAAAACAATTAAAAGATATTTGCACAGATACATGGATAAGACAGGTTTAGGGGATTTCAATCGATCGGTCCACAGTGTACAGATACATGATAAAGGGAATAACGTTTAGTGCAAGATAAAGTCCAGTAAAGTCCGATTACAGATGGTCCGAGGGTCTCCAATGAGGTGATAGTAGCTCAGACTGCTCTCTAGTTGTTGGTTGGATGGTTCAGTAGTTTTTATCAGTAAACTACTCGATAAAAATAGAAACTAATTGCCAATAATAACAAACTCAGGAAAGGAATGCATTAAAGATTCAAGACAAGTTAATTAAACGTATTCTTCAAACACGAACTTACAAAGAAAATCATTTAAACACCTCAGAGATCTCCAGAAAATGTATTGAATCATAATCAGGTCAAAAGATAATCTGCAGATGTAATTACCCATAGTCAGAATAGAACGAGAGAAAGTTTATCCTTGTGAATGGTAGGTAAGTGTTAAATGTTAATGTAGATTCAGATTCAGGAAGTGCCGATGCTAGTTTAAACCGAAGATAGACACAAAAAGCTGGAGTAACTCAGCGGGACAGATGGCATCTCTGGAGAATAGTAATAGGTGACGTTTCGGGTCGAGACCCTTCTTCAGACTGAGAGTCAGAGGAAAGGGAATTGAGAGATATAGACGATGATATAGAGAGATGTAGAACAAATGAATGAAAGATATGCAAAAAAGTAACAATGATAAAGGAACACAGGGAAACTAGGTGAAAACAAGTTATAGACAATAGACAATAGACAATAGACAATAGGTGCAGGACAAGGCCATTCGGCCCTTCAAGCCAGCACTGCCATTCAATGTGATCATGGCTGATCATCCACAATCAGTACCCCGTTCCTGTCTTCTCCCCATATTCCCTGGGGAGAAGACAGGAAAGCTACCTTTAAGGCAATGAGACTCAACAAGACGACTTTTAAACCAGTACAATGACTAGGGTGGGGAGGGATGGAGAGAGAGGAGATGCAAGCGTTACGTGACGTTAAAGAAATCAATATTCATGCCACTGGGATGGAAGCTGCCCAAGCGAAATATGAGGTGCTGTTCCTCCAATTTGCATTTAGACTCTGACAATGGAGGAGACCTAGGACAGAAAGGTCAGTGTGGGAATGGGAAGGAGAATTAAAGTGTTTTAAATGTTAGTGGTGGTTTTTTCAGAATAGATACACCAATGGAAGATGATTCATGGTGTCAGTTATAAAGGCAGGCTGTAATTGTTTGTGAATACGAGGGATAATCTTAGACTCCAGCATCTACACTGAATATTGTAAATGCAGCAGAGAAACAACAAAGAGCTTCAGAGTATATACCTCTTGGTTCCTGGTTGGCATGGATGAGTTGGGATGAAGGGCCTGTTTCCATTTCAGTTCCAGTTCAGTTTAATTTATTGTCACATGTACCGAGGTACAGTGAAAAGCTGTTGTTGTGCGCTAACCAGTCAGTAGAAAGACAATACATGATTACAATCGAGCCGTTCACAGTGTACAGATATGTGATAAGGGAATAACGTTTAATGCAAGGTAATGCCAGTAAAGTCCAATCAATGATAGTCCAAAAGTCACCAATGAGGTAGATTGTAGAGTCATAGAGTGATACAATGTGGAAACAGGCCCTTCGGCCCACCTTGCCCACACCGGCCAACATGTCCCAGCTACACTAGTCCCATCTGCCTGCGCTTGGTCCATATCCCTCTAAACTTTTCCTATCCATGTACCCGTCTAACTGTTTCTTAAACTTTGGGATAAACCCAGCCTTAACCATCTCCTCTGGCAGCTTGTTCTATTCACCCACCACCCTTTGTGTAATACACTTACCACTCAGATTCCTGTTAAATCTTTTCCCCCTCACCTTAAACCTATGTCCTCTGGTCCTCAATTCACCTACTCTGGGCAAGAGACTCTGTGCAATCATCTACCCGATCTATTCCTCTCATGACTTTATACACCTCTATAAGATTTCCTCTCATCCTCCTGTGCTCCTGAGAATAGAGTTCCAGCCTCAACCTCTCCCAATAGCTCAGACCCTCTAGTCCTTGCAACATCCTAGTAAATCTTCTCTGTACTCTTTCCAGTTTTCCTATAGCATGGTGCTCGGAACTGAACACAATACTCTAAATGTGGTCTCACCAACGTCTTCTACAACTGCAACATGACCTCCCAAATTCTATACTCAATACTCAATGAGACAAAAGCCTTTTTGACCATCTTATCCACCTGTGACTCCATCTTCAAGGAACCATGCACTTGTACTCCTAGATCCCTCTGCTCTGCAACACTACCCAGAGGCCTACCATTCAACGTGTAGGTCCTGTCCATGTTAGACATCTCAAAATGCAACACTTCACATTTTTCTGGATTCAATTCCATCAACCTTTCCTCAGCCCACCTGGCAAATCGATCCTATCCCTCAGAATACTCTCCAGTAATTTACCAATACAGATGTTAAGCTCACCGGCCTTTAGTTCCCAGCATTTTCCCTGCAGCCTTTCTTGAAAAGAGGCACACCATTCAAGATTCAAGATTCAAGAGAGTTTATTGTCATGTGTCCCTGATAGGACAATGACATTCTTGATTTGCTTCAGCACAACAGAACATAGTAGGCATTGACTACAGAACAGATCAGTGTGTCCATATACCATTATATAAATATATACACACATGAATAAATAAACTGATAAAGTGCAAATAACAGATAATGGGCTATTAATGTTCAGAGTTTTGTCCGAGCCAAGTTTAATAACCTGATGGCTGTGGGGAAGTAGCTATTCCTGAACCTGGTCGTTGCAGTCTTCAGGCTCCTGAACCTTCTACCAGAAGGTAGCAGGGAGATGAGTGTGTGGCCAGGATGGTGTGGGTCTTTGATAATACTGCCAGCCTTTTTGATGCAGTGACTGCAGTCGATGGAAGGAAGGTCAGAGCCGATGATGGACTGGGCAGTGTTTACTACTTTTTGTAGTCTTTTCCTCTCCAGGGCGCTCAAGTTGCCGAAACAAGCCACGATGCAACCGGTCAGCATGCTCTCGACTGTGCACCTGTAGAAGTTAGAGAGAGTGGAGGGTGGCAATGTCCGGCACCTCTCCTGTATTTAAGGACAACTCGTACATTTCAACCAGGTCTACCGCAATTTCCACTCTGGTTTCCCACAATGTCTTCAGATATATCAGATCAGGCCCTGGAGATTTGTCTAACTTAAAACACGACAGTACCTTCAGTACTTCTTCGACAGTAACACTGACTGTTCTCAAGACACTTCCATTGACTGCCCCAAGTTCCTCCGTCCTGCTGTCTTTATCCACGGTGAATATAGAGGAGAAAAACTCATTTAGGACATTGCCCATCTCCTGTGGCTTCACACAGAGGTGACCGCTTTGACTCCTGAGGGGTTCCACCCTCTCCCTAGTTACCTTTTCCCCCTTATGGGTTTATAAAATATTTTGGAATTGTCGTTAATGCTATCTGCCAGAGCTATCTCCTGGCCCCTTTTTGCCCTTCTGATTACCTTTTTTACTTTGCTCCTTGTTTCCAGAAACATCTCTATGGATGCACTTGATCCCAGCTCAATTCAATTCAATTCAATTCAATTCAATTTATTTGTCATTTGGACCCCTTGAGGTCCAAACAAAATGCCGTTTCTGCAGCCATACATTACATACAAATGGACCAAAGACACAACATGATTTACATAAACATCCATCACATTGCTGTGATGGAAGGCCAAAAAAACTTATCTCTCCACTGCACTCCCCCCCCCCCCCCCCCCCCCATGTCAGAGGTCAAAGTCAAAGCCCCCGGCTGGCGATGGCGATTGTCCCGCGGCCATTAAAGCCACGCCGGGTGGTGCAAGGTCGCACACCGGGTTCTTGATGTTGGAGCCCCCGGCGTGCGCTCGCAGAGTCCCGCGGCCATTCCAAGCCGCGCGGGGCGGTGCTGTAAGGCCCCGCTCCAGGAGCTCTTCGACCCCGCAACTCGGGCGGGAGAAGTCGCCGTTGCGAGAGCCCTGAAAAGTGGTCTCCCTCCAGTGACCGCCGGCGGCTCCCGGTGCCGCCGTCCGCCAGACCCGCAGTTGCAGCCTCCGAATCTCCGGAGGTCGGGCCGCAGCAGCAGCTCGCTCCACCACCGCTCCACCCGCTCCGGACTCGGCCAGCTCCGCGACGGTGAGGTGAGTAGTCGGCACCAGAGCCCCCGGTCTTCTCCTGTTGGAGGCCGCTCCTCGTTGCAGCCCCAACGACAACGGAGACCCGACAAAGAAAAGGTCGGGTCTCCCGTGCAGGGAGAGATTTAAAAGTTACCCCCTCCCTCCCACCCCACCCCCACCCCCCCACACACACACCCCAACAAAAAATAACAAAAACTACATAAAAACATAGACAAAAAATAATAAAAACGCAGACGGGCTGCAGAGGCCGCTGCTGACGAGAGTCACGCCGCCTACCGAGCTGCCTACACCTGTCCCATGCCTCATTCTTATTCTTAACCAATGCCTTTATTTCTCTCGTCAGCCAAGCTTCCTTATGTTTGCCTGCCTTGCAGTGACGTGCATACCCTGAGCATTTGTCATCACATTTTAAAAAACATCCCACTTAGCTGATGTTCCTTTCCATAGACTATTCTAAATGGGGAGAGAATCCAGAAATCAGAGGTGCAAAGGGACATGGGAGTGCTGGTGCAGAATTGCCAAAAAGTTAATCCGCAAGTCGAATCAGTAGTAAAGAAAGCAAACACAATCGTAGCATTTATTTCAAGGTGGCTAGAATACAAAACCCGATGTAATGCTGAGGCTCTATTAGGGGCTGGTCAGGCCGCATTTGGAGTACTGTGAGCAATTTTGGGCACCATGTCTGAGGAAGGATGTGCTGGTTCTGGAGAGGGTCCAGAGGAGGTTTACAAGAATGATCCCAGGAATGAGTGGGTTGACTTACTGGAGTTTGACGGCACTGGAGTGTAGAAAAATGAGGGGCGGACCTCATTGAAATGTTACAGAATAGTGAAAGGTTTAGATAGAGTGGGTGTGGAGAGGATGTTTCCATTTGTGGGAGAGTCTAGGACTAGAGGTAATAGCCTCAAAATTAAAGGATGTTCCCGTTAGGAAGGAGATGGAATACCCAGAGAGTTATGAATCTGTGGAATTCTCTGTCACAGAAGGCAGTGGAGGCCAATTCACTGGATGAATTTGAAAAAGGGTTAGATAGAGTTCTTGGGGCTCTATCATGGGATAAGGGGTGAAGGCAGACACGGATTACTGATTATGGATGATCAGCCATGATCACAATGAATGGCAGTGCTGGCTCGAAGGGCCGAATGGTCTACTCCTGCACCTACTTTCTATGTTTCTATGTTTAGTCAGAGCGTGGTGAATCTGTGGAATTCATTGCCACAGAAGGATGTGAAAGTCATGTAAATGGATATTTTTCAGGCAGAGATAGATGGATTCTTGATTAGTACGGGTGTCAGAGGTTATAGGGAGAAGGCAGGAGAATGGGGTTAGGAGGGAGAGATAGATCAGCCATGATTGAATGGCAGAGTAGACTTGATGGGCCGATTGGCCTAATTCTGCTCCTTTCAAATGATTGAATGAATGCCATTTATTGTAATTTAAACATAGGGTCAAACAAATTTTTTTTTTTTTTTTTTTTTCCACACAAAGAGTGGTGAATCTTTTTTTTTTTTCACACAGAGAGTGGTGAATCTCTGGAACTCTCTGCCACAGAGGGTAGTTGAGGCCAGTTCATTGCCTATATTTAAGAGGGAGTTAGATGTGGTCCTTGTGGCTAAGGGGATCAGGGGGTATGGAGAGAAGGCAGGTACGGGATACTGAGTTGGATGATCAGCATGATCATATTGAATGGCGGTGCAGGCTCGAAGGGCCGAATGGCCTACTCCTGCACCTAATTTCTATGTTTCTATGTTTCTAAATGACGTTCCTGCAGTCATAACAAAAAAAAACACAAAAAAAAACCCATCTCACTTATGACCTTCCCCTCAAAATACCTGCTCCAATCAACATGAGCGAGGCTTTCTCTCATCCCCTCAGTTGGCCTTACTCCAATTGAGCACTTTAACACGAGGGCCCTCTCTGTCCCTAAACACAATTATCTTAAACCTAATCAAACAGTAGTCATTGGTCCCAAAAGTCTACTTTTGTTCACGACTGCCCTCTGGGAAGCAACTGGCCCTGAATCTGGAGGTTTTCACATTTCTGCACCTGCTGTGTAACTATGATTCTGAGCAACATTATGGCACTCATCACTAAAGCAGCACTGGTGTGCTTTCTGTCGGGAGCCACCGACAGATCTCAAATCTGCCACGTCATCAGTTACGCACCCTGCTGGGAAGTGAGTCAGCGCTTAAAGACCTCTCCCCATGACAGCCTAGAGTACAGCTCTAGACTACAGCAGAGTACATACTGAATCATACTGCCGCATCTAGAGAGCAGTCCTGAACTACTACCTACCTCAATGGGGACCCTCGGACTATCTTTGATCGGACTTTACTGGCTCCACCTTGCACTAAACTTTATACCTTTATCATGTATCTGTGCACGGTGAATGGCTCGATTGTAATCATGCATTGTCTTTCCGCTGACATACAACAAAGGCTTTTCTCTGTGCCTCGGTACACGTGACAATAAACTAAACTGTACAACTGTTCAGATAGGTGATGTTTTTCGGGTTGGGACACTTCTAAAACTGATATAAACTAACGTGAAACTGAAACAGCAGCCACAATGTTGGTCAGATTCACAGAGTCACACAGCACGTAAACGGGCTCTTCATCCGAACTCGTCCATGCCACCCAAGATACCCTTCTAAGCTCGTCTCATTACGCGCTGTCCACGGGCGCCCCGGGGATTTCCGGGACTGCGGGGTGAAATGCATCCTCAATAAGGATGGGGAAATAGTGATTTAATATTTAAGAATATTTGTTTATTTTGTATTATGGTGGTGGGTTTGTTTGTATTTCTGTGTGTATTTTTGTAAATAGTTGTTTCAAATTATTTTTGGTTAAAAAAGAGCTCGGCCCATTTATCTGTGTTTTTATCGTCTTTCTTTTCCATTTGTTCAAATGGTGCCTCTTGCATGCAGACATTTCTAGTGCAAGTTATCAATAAAAAAAAAAGTACTACAGGACTAAATATAATGGAATTGATTTTCCCGTTCCCGTTTTACTTTCAAAAAGCAATTTCATCGATGACTGTTCATTAAAAACTGTAGTACATGGATTTTATAATTATGATGTGAAGGCCTGTGTTGGTGGGGAAAGGAGTCAAAAAAAAGCCTGTCCTGTACATTCTGATCTAACCAGGGGATTGATTGTAGGGTGATGTAGGATTCAAAACAAGTATTTAGCTGTACCTGGGTACACGTGATAATAAAGAACCCATTATGGGATATCTTCGTTTAAGAAGGAACTGCAGATGCTTACGGAAGTAGCCCCAGAAATAGTGGATGCATTAGTGATAATTTTTCAAAATAATTTAGATTCTGGAGTAGTTCCTGAGGTTTGGAGGGTAGCTAATGTAACCCCACTTTTTAAAAAGGGAGGGAGAGAGAAAACGGGGAATTACAGACCAGTTAGTCTAACATCAGTAGTGGAGAAACTGCTAGAGTCAGTAATTAAAGATGGGATAGCAGCACATTTGGAAAGTGGTGAAATTTGAATAAAGTCAGCATGGATTTATGAAAGGTAAATCATGTCTGACGAATCTTATAGAATTTTTCGAGGATGTAACTAGTAGAGTGGATAAGGGAGAACCAGTGGATGTGTTATATCTGGACTTTCAGAAGGCTTTCGACAAGGTCCAACATAAGAGATTAGTATACAAACTTAAAGCACACGGTATTGGGGGTTCAGTATTGATGTGGATAGAGAACTGGCTGGCAGACAGGAAGCAAAGAGTAGGAGTAAACGGATCCTTTTCACAATGGCAGGCAGTGACTAGTGGGGTACCGCAAGGCTCAGTGCTGGGACCCCAGCTATTTACAATATATATTAATGATTTGGACAAGGGAATTGAATGCAATATCTCCAAGTTTGCGGATGACACAAAGCTGGGGGGCAGTGTTAGCTGTGAGGAGGATGCTAGGAGACTGCAAGGTGACTTGGATAGGCTGGGTGAGTGGGCAAATGTTTGGCAGATGCAGTATAATGTGGATAAATGTGAGGTTATCCACTTTGGCGGCAAAAACAGGAAAGTAGACTATTATCTAAATGGTGGCCGAAAAGGGGAGATGCAACGAGACCTGGGTGTCATGGTACACCAGTCATTGAAAGTAGGCATGCAGGTGCAGCAGGCAGTGAAGAAAGCAAATGGTATGTTAGCTTTCATAGCAAAAGGATTTGAGTATAGGAGCAGGGAGGTTCTACTGCAGTTGTACAGGGTGTTGGTGAGACCACACCTGGAGTAGTGCGTACAGTTTTGGTCTCCTAATCTGAGGAAGGACATTCTTGCCATAGAGGGAGTACAGAGACTGTTCACCAGACTGATTCCTGGGATGTCAGGTCTTTCGTATGAATTTTGCTCGCTAGAATTAGAAGATTGAGGGGGGGTCTTATAGAAACTTACAAAATTCTTAAGGGATTGGACAGGCTAGATGCAGGAAGATTGTTCCCGATGTTGGGGAAGTCCAGAACAAGGGGTCACAGTTTAAGGATAAGGGGAAAATCTTTTAGGACCGAGATGAGAAAAACATTTTTCACACAGAGAGTGGTGAATCTCTGGAATTCTCTGCCACAGAATGTAGTTGTGGCCAGTTCATTGGCTATATTTAAGAGGGAGTTAGATGTGGCCCTTGTGGCTAAAGGGATCAGGGGGTATGGAGAGAAGGCAGGTACAGGATACTGAGTTGGATGATCAGCCATGATCATATTGAATGGTGGTGCAGGCTCGAAGTGCTGAATGGCCTACTCCTGCACCTATTTTCTATGTTTCTATGTTTCTATAAATGATCGGGGTCTAGAGACGTTGTGTGCGCTGCATCCACGTGACACCTTTTGATTGTTAAGGGCTTGGACAAGATTGTTAAGGGTTTGGACACGCTAGAGGCAGGAAACATGTTCCCGATGTTGGGGGAGTCCAGAACCAGGGGACACAGTTTAAGAATAAGGAGTAAGCCATTTAGAACGGAGACGAGGAAACACTTTTTCTCACAGAGAGTGGTGAGTCTGTGGAATTCTCTGCCTCACGGGTGGAGGCCGGTTCTCTGGATGCTTTCAAGAGAGAGCTAGATAGGGCTCTTAAAAATAGCGAAGTCAGGGGATATGGGGAGAAGGCAGGAACGAGGTACTGATTGGGGATGATCAGCCATGATCACATTGAATGGCGGCGCTGGCTCGAAGGGCCAAATGGCCTACTCCTGCACCTATTGTCTATTGTCTATTGTCTAATTGCATTCTCCTCCCTGAACCCTGTCTAACATTCATCTGGTTTCTGGGGAGTTAATACAAAAGTCATTGCTTTCCACAAAAAGGTGCAGCTTTGTTTACCGTGGAGGAAGCGAGTGGTCACGCGGGTGATGATGTCAGTGTGTCGGGTAGACGTCTGCTGAACAAAACTCAATCATAGGCAAAAATCCGACAAACCGGGGAACTGGGTCTCTGAACGTACAATATTAGTGAATGATTGTGCAGGAAGGAACGGCTGATGCTAGTTTACACTGAAGTTAGACACAAAATGTTTTTTACGCAATACAGCGCGGACACGGGCCCTTCGATCCACCGAGTCCGCACTGACCAGCGATCCCTGCACATTAACACCATGCTACACACACACACTAGAGACAATTTTACACTAATACCAAGCCAGTTAACCTACAAACCCCCTGTACTGTACGTCTTTGGAATGTGAGAGGAAACCGAAGATCTCGGAAAAATCCCATGCAGGTCACGGGAAGAACGTACAAACTCCGTACTGAAAAGACCCGTAGTTGGGATCAAACCCGGGTCTTTGGCGCTACAAGCGCAGTAAGGCAGCAAGTCTACTGCTGCGTCACCGTGCTGTTCCTAAAAGCTGGAGTAACTCAGCAGTACGGGCAGCATCTCTGGAGCGAAGGAATGGATGACGTTTTGGGTCGAGACCCCTCTTCAGACTGGGTGATGGTATCATGTTATCATCTTTTCTGTGACTAGATGGCACGCAAACAAAAGCTTTTCACTGTTCCTCAGTGTACACGTGATATTAATTAACTAAATTAAACAAAACTAAACAACAGCGCAAGAACAGACGCTTCGGCCCACAATGTCTGTGCTGAACATGATGCCAAGGTCATCTTTTATCTGCCTGCACGTAATCCTTATACAAGTCAAAATGGGCATCAACAAAACCTTTTTCTAATCCCACACTCCAAAGATTTACAGGTTTGTAGGCTAATCGGCATGGTAAAATTGTAAAACTGTCCCTGGTTAGTTTTAGTAAGAACTGCAGATGCTGGAAAAATCGTAGGTAGACAAAAATGCTGGAGAAACTCAGCGGGTGAGGCAGCATCTATGGAGCGAAGGAAATAGATGACCCTTTCGACCCAAACCTTCACCTATTCCTTCGCTCCATAGATGCTGCCTCACCCGTTGAGTTTCTCCAGCATTTATGTCTACCTTCTGGGAGTTTTAGTGTATGGGGTGAATGCAGGTCGGTGGGCCGACGGACCTGTTTCTGCACAGTAATCTCCACACTAAATTAAAGAAAGGGCATCTCAGTTAGTATGGACAGGTTGGGCCGAACGGCCTGTTTCCATGCTGTTTGACTATGACTCTAAGCCAGGTGATCCACATCACCTCAATGAGGATTGCAATGAGTCATGCACTATGCATATCTACCAATGAGGTGGGAACGTAGTGAAGCTGGAACACAGGACCACATGGGGGCTAAATATCAAAAATAACATATCATGGAAAGAGTTGACAGAGTTGAGAATTGGGCGGCACGAAGGCGCAGCGGTAGAGCTAATGCCTTACAGCGGCAGATACTGACTATGGATGCTGTCTGTCTGGAGTTTGTACCTTCTTCCCGTGACCTGCATGGGATTTTTCCGAGATCTTCGGTTTCCTCTCATTACCTGTATGGTAATCCGCGTTTCAATGTACCTTAATTGGTACACGTGACAATAAGCAGACCTTTGAACTTTGAACCTTTGACCTGCGTGGGTTTTCTCCGAGATCTACAGTTTCCTCCCACACTCCAAAGACGTACAGGATTGTAGGTTAATTGGCTTGGTATAAAAATGGAAAATTGTCCCTAGTGTGTGTAGGATAGTGCTAGTGTGTGGGGACCACTTGTTGGAGCGGACTCGGTGGGCCGAATGGCCTGTTTCCGCGCTGTATTTCTGAACTAAAACTAAAATCTTACAGCCAATAAATCGGCCGAAACTTTACAGTCACGTCACGTCTAGTTGTGAATGAAAAAGTTAAGTGGATGAAGAGAGTCCACAAATATCCCCTTCCTCAGTAATAGTTTGTCTCAGCAATGTGAGTGGGAATGACAAGTCTGAAGAGTTTGCAGCAACATTTAGCTTTCTCTCGCTATGACTAAGTGTCAATTCGATGATTCATCTTGGCTTTCTCCTGGGATCTCCACCATCACTAGTGGATACAGTGGATGTGGAGAGGGAGAGGGTTTCTCCACTGGTGGGAGAGTCTGGGAACAGAGGCTGTAGCCCCAACATAAAAGGACGTTCCATCTCCTATGAGGAGGAATTTCTGTAGCCAGAGAATAGCCTCAGAATTAAAGGATGTTCCTACAGGAAGGAGATGAGAAGGAATTTCTTTAGTCAGAAGGTGGCGAATCTGTGAAATTCTTGCCACGGACGACTGTGGAGGCCAAGTCAGTGGATATTTTAAATGCAGAGATAGATAGATTGTTGATTAGTAAAGGTGTGAGGGGTGAGGGGTTATGGGCAGAAGGCAGGAGAATGGGATTGAGAAGGAAAGTAGCCGATGGGCCAAATGGCCTAATTCTGCTCCTATCACCTATGAACTTATGAAACCTGCCCTACCTATGTACCTGTCTAGTTGTTTCTCAAACATTGCGATGGTACCTGCCTCAACTACCACCTGAGGCAGCTTGTTCCATACACCCACCACCCACTTGATGTCAACAAAGAGCACTGGTTCCAGCAGAGCCAGCTGCAGCAAACATCATTGCCCTGATCTCCAGACCTTAACTTGCTCGCTGGCTAAGCTATAGGCAACCTCCTGGCTGCTGACCAGGGAGATTTACTCCAGTAATATGTACTTACTTAGGTCATGGCTGACCATGGGTGTCTCCAGGGTGCTATTCCCTATATGGAGGACTCCAATGCGTGACTTTGTTTAACGTGGGGAGACTGGTGCACAGACAGCCACCCCACGGTCCTTGACAGATCTGGGTCAGGATCCAGTGGCATGGAGTCCAAGACGACCGGAGACCCTTTTCTGCTGCAGCCTTCATCCGCCTCCCCAGCCGTTGTGACTTAGCTCCTCTAAGGTCAGCCATCGTCCACTGTCTGTTCCACCGTTGAGGTCTTGGTTGGATTGCTCTTTGTCAGAAACCTCCCCCTCGACCTCACCGCCATGGGTGGCCCTACCAGGAGCACAGCTCCAGACGGCATCGCTCTCAGGATCTCAGGACCACACAAGCTTCTCTACCACGACAAGGTGACAATCCACGGAGAAGTAATATGTATAAAACATAGAACAATGCAGCACAGAAACGGCCCTTTGGCTGAACACTAAGTTTGTGCTGAACACTAAGCCCACGTTTAGTTTTTCAGTTTAGTTTAGTTTAGAGATACAGCGCGGAAACAGGCCCATCAGTCCACCAAGTCTGCACCGCCCAGCGATCCCCGCACACTAACGCCATACACACTAGGGTCAATTTACATTTATACCAAGCCAATTAACCTACAAACCTGTGCGTCTTTGGAGTGTGGGAGGAAACCGGAGATCTCGGAGAAAACCCACACAGGTTACAGGGTGAACGCACAAACTCCGTACAGAAAGCACCCATAGTCAGGATAGAACCCGGGTCTCTGGCGCTGTAAGACAGCAACTCTCAGTCCAGTTTAGTTTATTGTAACGTGTAATGAGTTACAGTGAAAAGCTTTTATAGCGTGCTATCCAGTCGGCAGAAAGACAATACATGATTACAATCGAGCCATTTACTGTGTATAACTCTACCGCTGCGCCACTATGACTTTGTCTTCGGCTTATTTCAAGCAGCTGCACTGTGATTTATAACTCCTGCAGGGAACTCACCACAGGGAACTGAGCTGATCCCACAGACTTTACAAATCCATATCCCACCCCTGGAATAATCACACAGTCCTCAGTTATAACTGCCCAGGTTATTTCAATCTCCGCTTTCTCTGCCCACTGTACAAACTGTAATGGCCTTGCCAACTACTTTGAATCATACGTGGGCCTGCGGGGGAGTGATACAAACGGTGTGATACTCTCCGCATATACCCGAGGCTGCAAATGGAATAATTATTAGCAGCTTGGATGCCTCTCAGAATGAAATCTCAAATTAACATATCTATCTACTGGCGACAGAATTGTGAAAGTATATTTCTGGAAATGTGCTGGAGACACAGCTCACCCAGCCGGAAGAAAATTGCAATCCCCGCATGAATATTAAGCCCAGGCTTTGGAACTCATGCAGTATTCAATTTCCCTCTGCTCAATATAGTTTAGTTTAGAGACACAGTGTGGAAGTAGGCCCTTCGGCCCACCCAGTCCATGCCAACCAGCGCTATCCCACGCACAATAGGGACAATTTACGATCTTTACCGAAGCCAATTAACCTACAGCCATGTACAGCACGTCTTTGGAGTGTGGGAAGAAACCGGAGCACCCGGAGAAAACCCGCGCAGGCCACGGGGAGAACGTACAACATCCATACAGACAGCACCCGTAGTCAGGATGAACCCAGGTCTCTGTCGTCACTGCATCTGCTAAATCCAGGATTACAGATTGACCCCAGGGCATAACTTCATAGATACCAAATCTCACCCTGATGTCTCTTAGTCATAGAGTTATAGACATACAACATGACAACAGGCCCTTTGGCCCAACTTGCCCACACCGGCCAACATGCCCCCTCTACACTAGTTCCACCTGCCTGCGTTTGTCCCATATCTCCCTCTAAACCTGTCCTATCTATGTACCTGTCTAATTGTTTCTTAAATGTTGCAATATTACCTGCCTCAACTACCTCCCCCAGCAGCTCGTTCCATATACCCACCACCCTTTATGTAGAAAAGTTACCCCTCAGGATCGTATGAAATCTTTCCCCCCTCACCTTCAACCAATGTCGTCTGGTTCACAATTCACTTACTCTGGGCAGGAGACTCTGAGTTTACCCGACCTGTGTCCCTTACCAGATGTGAGCTCAGACTTTCTTTCCGTATGCAAGATTGTTAACCTTGCCCTGGAGCTGCTAGAAACTGTAAATTAAATGCCAAGACATGCAATTCTTGAAAGAAAAATCACAAGACTGATAAATTTTAGTCATAGAGTCAAACAGCACGGAGACAGGCCATTCAGCCCAACTCATCCAATCTGACCAAGATGCTGGACTACCTTGTTTCAAAACTGCAAGCAGGTGATGTTTAGTTTGGAGATGCAGCGTGGAAACAGGCCCTTCGGCCCATCAGGTCCACCTATCGATCAACCATTCACACATGTTTTACACTATCCTACTTTCTCATTCACTCCCCCCTACACACTAGGGGCAATTTACAGAGACCAATTAACCTACAAACAAGGACAGTGTTTGGAACATGGGGGGAACCGGAGCATCTAGTGGACATACATAGTGATACAGCATGGAAACAGGCCATTCGGCCCAACTCGTCCATGCTGACCAAGATGCTGCATCCAAATTGGTTCCATTTGCCTACATTTGGTAATATCCTTCCATAATCTTCCTACCGATCTACCTGTCCCTGTGTCTTTAAAATGCTGTTGTACTAACTGCTACCAATACATCCACCCGCAGCTTATTCCATATACTCTTTACACTCTGAGTGGAAAAGTTTTAGTTTAGTTTAGTTTAATTTAGAGATACAGTGTAGAACGGGCCCTTTGACCCACCGAGTCCACGCCAACTAGCGATCCCAGCACACTAACATTATATTACACACGCCAGGGACAATTTACATTTAGCCAGTTAACCTACAATGTTCAAGTTCAAGTTACATTTATTGTCACATACACCAATTGGTGCAGTGAAATTTGAGTTACCATGCAGCCACACAAATAAAATAAAATGAACACAACACTATAGAATTTAACATGAACATCCCCCACAGCAGTATCAATGTTTCCCACTGTGAGGAAAGGCAATAAAGTTCAAGTTCAAGTTCAAGTGAGTTTATTGTCATGTGTCCCTGTATAGGACAATGAAATTCTTGCTTTGCTTAAGCACACAGAAAATAGTAGGCATTTACTACAAAACAGATAAATGTGTCCATATACCATGATATAAATATATACACACATGAATAAATAAACTGTGTCTTTAGTTCATGGGTTCAGTCATGAGTTCAGTCACCTTCCTCATGTTCACCCGTGGTCGGGGTCTTTGAGCCCCCCGCAGTCGCCGCTACGGCAGCCCGATGTTTCAGGCCCTCACGCCGGGATGATCGAAGCACCGCCGTCGGAATATAAGAACATTCTCAGCGTCTTGTAGTTCCGAATCGGCCACTTCTTACCAGAGACCGCAGCTTCCGAAGTCCACAGGCCGAGCTGGGCCTCCAACACTGGCGATCCTCAGCAAAAAGATCCCAGGCCCCCGCGATGTTAACGTCAGCGTCGCCCGCGGCTGGACGCTCCACAGACCACAGCTCCACGGTGTTAAAGTCAGCAGGCCCAACACTCCGGAGCTCGAACACGGCGATCCCCGGTATGGCATCGCCCACTCCGCGATGGAATTCAATGCTGGCCGCTGCTGAAGTTCTGTCCGGCCTCTGGCAGGAAAGGCCGCGCCAATCCAGTTTGTAGGTCGCGAGGGGCGGGCGAAGATGCGGATCGGAGAAAAGACGCATCCTCGACCAGGTAGTGACTGGGAAACGGTTCCCCCCCCCTCACCCCCCACATATAAAAGACTAAAAGATATCCAAAGACATACTTTTTGACAGACTAAAAATAACAAAAAGGGTGACAGAACGGACAGCCGCTGGTGAGGCTGCCGCACTCGATGGCATCACCACTCAAACCTGTACGTCTTTGGAGTGTGGAGTTTGGAAACTGAAGATTTCGGAGAAAACCCACACGGTCATGGGAAGAATGGAAAACTCCATACAGACAGCACCCGTAGTCGGGATCGAACCCGGGTCTCTGGTGCAGCAAGCGCTGTAAGGCAGCAACTCTACCGCTGTGCCACTGTGGCCACCCTTCCTCGTTCACCATAATTCCGAGTAAACTTTTCCCTTCTCACCATCAATATAAGCCTGAGAAACATAGAAACATAGAAAATAGGTGCAGGAGGAGGCCATTCGGCCCTTCAAGCCAGCACCGCCATTCATTGTGATCATGGCTGATCGTCCCCCTATCAATAACCCGTGCCTGCCTTCTCCCCATATCCCTTGACTCCACTAGCCCCTAGAGCTCTATCTAACTCTCTCTGAAATCCATCCAGTGACTTGGTCTCCACTGCCCTCTGAGGCAGGGAATTCCATAAATTCACAAGTCTGTCTCTGGGTGAAAAAGTTTTTTTCTTTTAACGTATAAACTCCGCACAGAGAGCACCCGTGGTCAGGATCGATCTCAGAAGCAATCTACCGCTGCCCCAGGGTGCCATCTGCTAGTCGACTTGTCTCTTACTTCCATGAGTTCTGAACAACACCTGCTGATTTTTCTGTAGAACTCATTCATTCAAACTCAGGGGGGGATATGGCTTTACTCAGGGCAAGGAGGGATTACTAAATCTTGACTAACCACGGACATGGCAAGAATCTGTGAATCAACACTACATGTGTTGAGGTTCATGTGCAAGGACAATTCTGAACACGGCAGCCACAACCAAACAATAAAGGCAACCTGTGGCTCTTTGAACACGCATTTTGCCAATAAAATCTAAGTAAAGATCAGGAGTCTCCTGATATACTCCATTTCAAGGAACTCACCCAAGCGTGTGAGAGGTGAAATCAAACATATCGTGCCTCAATAGCTTTTACTAGGGAAATTTACTAAGATACAATTTGCTAAGGTGGAAGCAAAATCAATACATTTCACTCGCTGTCATTTTTAGCTCGGAGAATCGAGAAAATATAAGGCTTAGGTTTAGCTCTAGGTTTCTTAAAGTCACATGTACAGTGAGCATCTCAGTTCTTCTCCATGAATTGTCACCGTGTCACCTTGTCGTGGTGGAGAAGCATAGAAAATAGATGCAAGAGGAGGCCATTCGGCCCTTCGAGCCAGCACCGCCATTCATTGTGATCATGGCTGATCGTTCCCTATCAATAACCCGTGCCTGCCTTCTCCCCATATCCCTTGACTCCACTAGCCCCTAGAGCTCTATCTAACTCTCTCTTAAATCCATCCAGTGACTTGGCCTCCACTGCCCTCTGTGGCAGGGAATTCCATAAATTCCCAACTCTCTGGGAGAAAAAGTTTTTCTCTCACCTCAGTCCTGTGGCCCCTGGTTCTGGACGCGCCCCAAAATTGGGAACATTTTTCCTGCATCTAGCTTGTCCAGTCCTTTTATAATTGTATATGTTTCTATAAGAACGCCCCTCATCCTTCTAAACTCCAGTGAATACAACCTAGTCTTTTCAATCTTTCCTCATATGCCAGTTCCACCATCCCTGGGATCAATCTCGTGAACCTACGCTGCACTGCCTCAATCACAAGGATGTCCTTCCTCAAATTAGGAGACCAAAACTGTACACAATACTCCAGACGTGGTCTCACCAGAGCCCTTTACAACTGCAGAAGAACCTCTTTGCTCCTATACTGAAATCCTCTTGTTATGAAGGCCAACATTCCATTAGCTTTCTTCACTGCCTGCTGTACCTGCACGCCAACTTTCAGTGACCGGTGTACAAGGATGCCCAGGTCTCGCTGTACTTCCCCCTTACCTAACCTAACCCCATTAAAATAATAATCTGCCCCCTTATTTTTGCCACCAAAGTGGATAACCTCACATTTATCTATATTATAGATATTATACTGCATCTGCCCACTCACTCAACCTGTCCAAGTCACCCTGCAACCTCCTAACATTTTTTGTCATCTGCAAACTTGCTAGTGTTGCTCCTAATTCCCTCTTCCAAATCATTAATACAGCTCTTGCTGCCACAGCCAGACATAAAAACAGCTTTTTTCCACGAATAGTAGCTCTGCTCAATAACCAAAAATCTGTAGCCTCCTTTTGCTCTGGTATTTTATTTAATTCACATGTTTAATCGATAATGTTTTATTATTAATGTTTAGTTTTTTTATGTATCATTCTTAACTGACACTGTATATCATGTTGCCACTTGTGGGCGGAGCACCAGGGCAAATTTCTTGTATGTGAATTCTTGGCCAATAAACTTATTCATTCATTTATTCCCCAACCCTGGGTAAAAGACTCTGTGCATTCACCCTATCTATTCTCCTCATGATTTTAACCACCTCTAAAAGATCAAGTCAGCCTCCTGTGCTCCAAGGAATAAAGTCCCAGCCTGCCTAAATCTTCCCTCGATCTCAGGCCCTCTAGCCCTGGCAATATCCTCGTAGATCTTTGAAATTTGTAGTTTAGTTTAGTTTAGAGATACAGCACGGAAACAGAGCCTTCAGCCCACCGAGTCTACGCCGACCAGCGATCCCCGCACATTAACACTATCCTCCACACTAGGAACAATTGACATTCAGACCAAGATAATTAACCTACAAACCTGTACGTCTTTGGAGTGTGGGAGGAAACCGAAGATCTCAGAAAAAACCCACACAGATCACAGGAAGAAGGAAAAACTTTGTACAGATAGCATCCGTAGGCAGGATGGAACCCGCACTGTAAGGCAGCAACTCTTCCGCTGCACCACCGTGCCACCATTTTCTAACAAACAGCATCTGTGGAGGGAATGGATGGAGAATGTTTTGGTTCGCGACACTTCTTCTACTACTCTGATGTCTTCTCCCGCATCCCAAAGACAAGCGGTGGGTTAATTGGCCGCTGTGAATTGTTGCTTATGTGTTGGTGAGTGTTGGTTGATGAGAACATAAGGGGACAAGTAACATTGCATCAACTCTGGACATCTCTTTATTTACTAAATTTAATTAGTGGGGGCGGGGAAGAGAGGGGGTTTGAAGGTGGAAGTGGGCCATTGCAATCTGAAGAAGTGTCTTGACCTGAAGTATTATCTGTTCATTTCCCTCCACAGATGCTGCCTGCAATCCACTCCAGCAATTTGGATGGGGTGGGAGATTGCAACCTTCACGTGGTTCGCCCTGTTTTGACGAATGCTATCAACCTGATGTGCACAATCAAATAAGATCAAATAGAACAAGTTGTCCGTCAACTTTAGGCTGTGCACGCCATACGCAAGAAGAAGAAGAAGAAGCTATTTGGATTTTGCTAAAGACAGTAGACAATAGGTGCAGGAGTAGGCCGTTCGGCTCTTCAAGTCAGTACCGCCATTCAATGTGATCATGGCTGTTCATCCACAATCACTACCCCATTCCTGCCTTCTCCCCACATCCCCTGGCTCCGCTATCTTCAAGAGCTCTATCTAGCTCTCTCTTGAAAATATCCAGAGAACCGGCCACCACCGCCCTCTGAGACAGAGAATTCCACAGACTCACAACTCTCTGTGTGAAAAAGTGTTTCCTCATCTCCGTTCTAAATGGCTTACCCGTTATTCTTAAACTGTGGCCCCTGGTTCTGGACCCCCCCAACATCGGGAACATGTTTCCTACCTCTAGCATGTCCAAACCCTTAATAATCTTTTATGTTTCAATAAAATCCCCTCTCATCCTAAATTCCGGAGCGTACAAGCCCAGCCACTCCACTCTCTCAGCCTATTACTATTAAGGTCCCAGCATCTGCAAGCTCTGCATCTCCAATCATATTTGGACACAAAACACAAAGAGGGAGTGATACTGTATGTAAGGAGGCTATATATATATATATATACACAGTATATATATATATATATATGTATATCGACTGGTGGAATGGGCAAATAGTTGGCAGATGGAGGCATGATCAGCACATTTGCAGATGACAGTAAAGTGGGTGGGATTGTAGATAGCAAAGATGGTTATCAAAACTTGCAGCAGGATGGCAGCACAACTCCTGGCGAGTGATGGGTGGTGCATACACAATTCTGGAAACTTGTGGCAAATGTTGGAGGAACTTACTAGGTCAGGCAGAACCTGTGAAGAAAATGAAGGCAATTGGTGGTGGGCTTCTTCAGGCTGAAGGAGAATTTTGGCTAGAAATATCATCTTTTCCCTTTCTCCAGAGATGCTGCCTGACCCGCTGAATTACTCCAGCACGTGTGTCCATCTGTACTTATGTATGCTCTATGCTGGGCATGGCTGCAGACATCAATAGACCTGCACATCCACTTCTGTCCAGAAGACCAAGGGTTCTGTATAGGAAGGAACTGCAGATGGGGGTTGAAACCGAAGCTAGACACAAAATACTGGA